>NC_080670.1:12404496-12573496 GCF_030247195.1 Topomyia yanbarensis | reverse complement strand
CTGTCAGAGTGATGATTTACAATCGTGCTGAATATCTTTTCTAAACATATACATGTACATGAGTGTATCGAACGTTACTAGCTGCCACTTTATTAGCATTGGCACAATTGTGGCTCACCGCAGCCGCCGTTTCCATGCCTAATCAATTAATAAATCATGTCTGTCAGTAATTTATTTAAACATTTATTAGCTCATTAGTACCCAGTTTTAATGAATTGATCACTTGGGCGCGGAGGAGGATGGTGGAATGCATTTGCTGCAATCTGTTCAACCGAAGCAAGCTGGTCAGCGTACTATTGCGATAAAGGTTACACTTTAGCGCAGTACACTGTTGACAGGTGACAGGTAAACAGTTTCTTAACCTATTGACAGTTTGACATTGACAGTTAATTGTACTTACCGAGAAAAAAACACATTCACTTCACTTTCACAAAGATGTTGCATGCAAACCAGCTTATTCGAGATGTAATTTCTGATGTCCCGAAGGAAACCGACTGGCTAAGACTCTAGCACACAATCGGAGGGGAGTGCGTGTGAACATCTCATATCTCGTACTAAACACCCGATTACGATCTCGCGAAGCGGCACTTCATTACATTGTTGTAAAGCCTACATGTAGCACCAGGTAGTTGAGCGTAAATATGACACAGCACGCAACCGTCTTGGGCCGTCGTTTCCATTAATTCTCAGCTGGCGTCGTCGTCTCCCCGCCGTTGGTTCGGGAGGCGGCAGCGGAGGTCTTGAATAAGGCGCAAGATATTAATTATGAGATTGCAGTTTGGCGTTTCGCGGGGAGATGCGAATACTGCAGGGAGAGAAAGAGCTCGTTTGGCTCGATGTTTACGCGTTTATGCAGTCAACGGAAGCATTATACGCTAATTAATTATGCTCACTATGGCTTCGCCGGGACGCACGGAGCCGAGCACAATTCGATCGGATACCGACCGGTGTTTTGCAGAAAATGACATTAATTAGCTGGTAATTGGTAAATTACTGCCGTTCATAATCGTTCATCCCGGGCCTCGAGGTGAGCTGAGAGACTATTTGTCAGCATTGATTTTATGGGTTTGCCGGTGGACGCATATAATTGAGAGTAAATCCAGTTGATTTTTTTATTAAGTCCGAGCGTTAGCTGACCCATTGCATAATGAACTAACCAGCCGGCAATATGTAAAGCGAGAAACTTCAAAGCGGAAATCGCCCGACAGAATAAAAAATTCATTGACTTTTTACCCGCTTATCGAATGCTATTACATATTAGTAATTCATAATACATATATAGAAAAGGCGAGCCTCATTTACGACGGGCACAGGACAGTATAAATATCTGAGCACAGGTCAATCCGGATGACTTCCCTTGGCAGTTAGTTTTATTATTATTTTATTTTGACTTGTGAACCCATTCCGCACTATCTACCACAGTCACCGATCACTTATTAAAAATTGAGTTCAATAATTAATTCGTGAGCCATCATTTGCATTGGAACAGGAAGTGCCTGCATTTTTGTATAAACCTCTTTCTTTCAACGCGATGCAGAGTGCATCGATCGCCTCATTCGCGACTGTCAACGAATGTGGTCTTAATCGTCCTTCAACCGTTCAATATAAATCTGTAATTTGAAGAAAATATTAGGAACAAAATTAGTTTAACCAACAAGGAAATTAATTTATAAATTGTGTGTGCGTGCACACATCTTACGCTTACTGGCAGTGCTTTTATCGAAGAAAATTGTTTTCAGTTTCACGTTGACATACTTTTTTTTTATTTCGATTATAGAGCTTTTAACCTTAGGGTCATTCGCCTCTTCGGCTTAGGAAAGTCTCTTATGAGAAATTTCTAACCCTATGGGCGGGGTCGGGACTCGAACCCAGGTGCGCTGCGTACAAGACAATCGATTTACCAACTACGCTACGCCCACCCTCGTTGACATACTTGTTTTATCTAAAGATGCAAACATTTTTTTGTCCTGGAGATGAAAGGTGATAGCTCCATTGTACATCCAACGACCCATTTCACGAATGCCTTGTCATACACGTACATTTTGTGATTGCATGGGCACATTGGGCTTTTAGGGGCCCCCAACTTAGGATGAATATAAAATCATTCTGAAGGTTATGTTCCAAAATATAATAGCACTCAATTGTTTATAACTCTTTAGCGTGCGGGTGACCAGGATGGTATGGGATCAGTTTCAATTCATTTTGAGCATAAATAATGAAATGTTTTGTACAACACGAATAAAAAAATTTGAAAGGCACCAAGCAGGAGCGGCAACCAACAAGGTGGCAAATTTTGTACTGAAAGTGGAAGAAGAAGATGTCGAAATTCGGCACACAATCCTTGTTTGACAAGCGATCCACGCATGTGGCAAATTTTCATTTTTTCATCACATCACACGGAAAAAATCCGTTCATAAATTCATGAACAAAAAATCACGATTTCATTAACTGAGCGATTTACGAAAATCGTGACAAAGTTCTTGAAATTATGGATAATTTTCCTCGTATTCACGAAACTGTGTTTTTTTAAACTAGTTCGGGCAAAAATGAACATGGCGTTACATTATGTTTAGTTTTTGTTATGGTTCTTGTTCATACTTTGGGGATACACTGGTTTGTAGTATATCAACTAAAACGACGGTCATGATTTCAGGAGCTTAGTCGTGATTTTCGTAATTTCTCATCACGTTACTCATCATGAGTTTAATATCGGTTTTTTCTGGCAGAGTAGCATAAGTTCATGATTTTGGGGATTTTGTTACAATATTCGTAATCTATATTCACGTTTTCGTGATGTTTTATTCACGAGTTTTGTGTTGAATTTTTCTAGTGGAGTAGTGTGAGTTATGTTCATGATTACAGGATCTCAGTCGCGATTTCCGTAATTTATATTCACGTTATCGTGATATTTGAGTCACACTTAGAGTAATTTATGTTCAAGATTTCAGGATAATAGTCACGATTTTCGACATTTTAATCATGAGTAGTGTAATTTATATTCATGATTTCAGGATCTTAGTCACGTTTTTCGTAATTTATATGCACGTTATCATGATATTTTATTCTTGAGCTCACGTTCGAATTTGACGCGTGCAGTAATGTGACTACTATTTATGTTTAATTAGTATCGGATTTTTTACCCGAAGTAACGTGTCAATATGATTTGATTTATAAAACCGCAAATGATTAGCGGTATCTTGTTTTGTGAACTACATCACGAAAAAGATTAATGGCTCTATAATATATTTTTGATGTTCAGCGCAGTTTTCGTTTTCTGTTCAGACATCACATTGAATCTTATCGAATAATTAATGATGTTTGAGGTCCTAATAGTTTTCTTATATCTGCTGCTTGCACGACAAAACCCAAATTTTGTGAAATAGTTCACGTGAAAACTGTGCAAAATTGTATGAAATAGAAAATGATTACGGAGGTCGTCGGAATATCACAAGCACTCAAGATTGATCATGAATCATGTACTACGAGTCATGAACCAGTTCACAAATCCATGAATAATATTTTATGATTTTGTGAACTATTTCACGAACACGTATGGTCAGTCGTAAAAATTATACTAGGAATCATGAACTAGTTCACGAACATATGAACGATATTTTTTGATTTTGTGAGCCAGTTCCCGGCCACACATGGGCACGTGTGACTATTATATTAGGCATCATGAATCAGTTCACGTTTCTATGAATAAGATTTCATGATTTTGTGAACTATTTTAAGAGAACGAATGGGCAGTCGCTAGGAATCATAAATCAGTTCACGTATACATGAATAATAGTTGGTATAGATGGCTCCCTGATCTGTCCTTGGGTGCAAAAGTGACGTAAACGCCATCGAGTAAATTTTTCAGGAAATCAATTTTTATCTTGCATGGTGCGAGTAAAAGCATGCTGCCGTCACTTCGTTTTTCGCGGTTCAACAGATCATTTTTTTTATTTTTATTTGAAGTGCTTGCACTGAAAGATGCGGATTTTCGTATTGGGCTAAAAAACATGAAAAAATGAAATTTGATCAAAGTGGCGTTTACGTCACATTTGCATAGAAAGGCAGTGATGCTGGGGATCATTTCTTGATCATCCTACTCTACAGTAGTTTAGACCTGTTCATTTATAGGGGCCTCTCAGGTCAATTGTGCCCAGGGGTCCCGAGTAGTTTTAAGACGGCCTTGCCTGCATGTATAATAAGCCCTGTACAAATATATCCACCTAACAATTGGATCATGTGATATATTCACACTTCCAAAATGAGAAATAAAAATTTTGATTTTAGTATAGTTCAAAAACATGAAACGATCTCACCAACTTCCTGCTCTTAATCAACTAATTGATAACTTTTCAGCGTAGTATCTCCTGTGTTATCCTTCAAACAAATTGATGAATCAGCCAGTCGCTTTTAGATAGCGCTGCCGACGCTAAACGGAAAGAGCTTTTCAGCGGCTCGAATCACGCACGCACTTGTCATTATTATTAGTTACTATACAATCTCTATCCAAATTCCACTATTCTCGCGATAATTTAACCAACCAACACACAACTCAATAAACGAGAAGATCTGGTGAATGATTAATAACAATCTAAACTCACTGAAGAATCTAACAAAAATTGACCGAACAAATACACGTCCGAGCGGTTCGGCAGTGTTGCCACTTCTCCAGAAATTTATAATTTTTGGTAAAAGATATTTCGATGACATCATATTATACAGAGTTTATCTGTACAGCAACGAATCCAGTCTCGAACATGAAAACCATCCAACATTCTGATCGATACTGAGCGTCATCCGTCAAATCGGCAATCGTCAATGACTTGTAAAAGACGTTCACTTCGTAGGTGAAAATGTCAGCTAAACCGCGTCGTTATCGCTCCCTGCCCCAAATTAGGGCATCCACATCAGCGGAGGAGTGAGCCAGCACCTAACTGTCAAAGCAATTATATTGTGTATGCAAGTACGCCAGACTAGCAGACCCCCCCCCCCCTCCTCACACGTGCAAATCGAGTGCCGAAGGCACGTCCTGCCCGTATGTAATTGTCCTCCAGGAATTGTCCGGTTTCAAGTATTCGCGTCCAAATCGGGCAGCGAAATGTAAAAGGAATTAATTTATATCAATTATAGTTATTATTACTGTCGTCGTTATTTGGAATTTTTCCTCACGGCTGGTTTGATCCGGCCCGGGATCGGAAGGGCGAGGCAACACACCGCAGCCGCACCGCTACAGGAACGCTCCGAGTCTCCAAAAGAGGGCACGCGGAAATTGCTTTTGGGACGAACGTTTTCTTATTTATTTTGTGCCATGTTGGCATAAGTACGGTTGGAGGTTCGTAAAAGATGAAGTACGGTACAAGTGAAACAAATTGTGACCGATTCGCTCTTTTGTTTTAGTTTGCTGTGGTTCGTCACGGTCGTTATGATTGGGGGCGACATGCAGCCATTTTATTTCGGGTTGCGTTTTAGCTAATACTGCAAACTTTACACAGAGTTATTAAACAATTCAAAGCATTGGTTCTCCTTACTTATTTTGAGTAAATTTGAAGTTTTTTTTATGAGTGTTTCTTTAAAATGGCTCAATGAGTTAGCTTGGAGAAGGCGTGATTTTTTTTCTTTTTTTTATATATTCACATTATATCAGTATTCAAAGAATAATGGCGGTTCACAGTATTTTTTGTAAACATTGTGCGATAAATTAATTACGCCTAAATCGTTAAATTTGGGTCAACAAAGTCTTCGGGGGAATTTGGGGACATTACAAGCACTTTCATAAGGTGTTTTTATAAATTTAATGATTAATCTCTCTAATAGTCAGGGGCTACATCTAGAGACTATAGAAGAACACTTAAACAACTTTTGTTCTTAAACAATGAAACAAAATATGTCCCGATTTTGTCAATGTCTCCATTTTGTCAGCCAAAAGTAATCAAATGGGCTGATAAAAACGGGTCTTCGCTGTATTTTCTCCGTGAAAGTTTGAAAAGGTTGGGTGAATTTCAACAAACCCTTTCTTGTGATGCAATTCGATTCCGGACACCATTTAAAGATGAATATTTTGGTAGCTTAAATTTATTAAAAAGAAAAATAAAAATATGTCCCGAGTTTGACAGTGTTTTAAATTTATGAGCCTAAATTGAGTCATCCTCGAACTGAAGGATCCGTGAACCCAGAACTGATGGAACCTTGTATGTGGAACTCAAGGATCCATGAAGCTGAACCTAGATGATCCTTGATCTTGTTACTCAAGGATCATTCATCTGAGTGCTCGACGATCCTTAATCTTAAAACTCAAACACCCTTGATCCTGTATCTCTAGGATCATTGACTCTGGAATTGAGGGATTCCTGGAACTCAATGATCCATGATCCTTCAGCTGAAAGATCTTTGACCCTGCACTCATTGATCCTTGATACTGAAAATTGAGGATCACTTTTTCTGGAACTCAAAAATCGCAAAGACCCTGGACCTTGTAGATCTTTCACCCTAGAACTCGAGCATTTTTTATACGGGTACTTCAGGATCCTTGATCATGAAATTCGAGTTTTGTTGATTCTAGAATTCATGCTTCCTTCATTCTAACAGTCTATGATCCTGAATCTCTAATATCCTTGATTCTTGTTCAGGAATCCAGCTTTTGGAGGATTCTGTACAACAATATTACTATTCAAATTTTCCCTATCGTTTAACCGTACAAAATATACAAAGTTCTGTTTTTCTGTGAAATATTTACACTACAAACAAATGCTATTTTTATTTCCAGTTTTTAAATCTTTTTTTTTTCAATTTGTTTATTTGATAAGGCACGTATGCGTTAGCTTAAAGGTGCCATTTTTTCATTGTTTTACATTTTGAATTTCTTAAAACTAGGGGGATACACATTTCAATATTATTTTGTTTTATATAATAAAACTAAAAAAAAAAAACTACAGCTAACTTATACATATAAAAGAGGGTATAATATAATATTCGTAAGATTTGGGGGACGGGTCATTTGTGTGTTCTTTGTATAGTAATTCACTTTATGATTTTTAGAAGGGAGATTGTAAAAAAAATAATTATTAACTAAGCGGAACATTTTACAAGCTTATTAACTAGAGATAACTAGAAAGAGTGGTTGAAGATTAAGGGGAATTAATTAGGACTATTTTAAAGTAGTGGTACTGTTGCGCATTTCTTAACGAGATTAAATATTGTTCAACTAACACTAGAAGATAGGGGGCACATAAGTTTTGGGAAGTCGTTCAAGGGGAGAAGGGGGTGAAGACATACATCTGTGTATCAGAGACATGGGAGAGAGGGTGGACAAGACTGAACGGGGGGGGGGGGGGATATAAACTTCAGTTTCCGGCATCAGGAATCAACGGCCAGGATTACAGATTCGAACGGATGTATCAAGTATTGGGACGCCGGGCGGTTTTCCTCGAGCCGGCAGGGGTTCCTCCAGACGATTTCGTAGTACGGCTCAGATACGGATCGGGAACACACCGCGCTGCGCGTGTGATGTTGTACTGTAGATCTCGTGTTGTTGGTTCATTCGACAAATGTTTTGTCTCGTCTTGGAGTCGTATCAAACCATCGTTGGGGTACGGTAGGCGGAAGAGGGCACTTCTGGGAATGATAAGAGAAAAGATAGGGGCATTTAAATTTGGATATTGATGGTTTTGAGGAACGTGTATATAAGGGACATGTAGAGAATATCGCGGCTTGCTAGTACATCTCGAACCGGGACATTGGGTGATCTTCCTCGGGCCCGAAGGGAATCGAATAGTTGAGATCTGGCAGAACAGTACTCGGCGCATGCCCAGACAACATGTTCGATTTCGTGATAACCGTTGCCACAAGCGCAGATACCGCTTTCCACGAGCCCAATACGCCGGAGATGTGCGTCCAGCGTGTAGTGATTGGACATGTGCCGAGACATCACGCGAATGAAATCCCGACCCACATCCATCCCTCTGAACCAAGGTTTCGTCGATACCTTAGGGATTATCGAATGTAGCCACCTTCCCAGTTCACCATTACTCCATGATGTTTGCCAACTTTGGAGGGTTCTCTGATGAGTAATACTGAAAAATTCGCTGAAGCTAATTGGTCTTTCATATATGTCACCTTGCAAAGCGCCCGCCTTAGCTAAAGAGTCCGCTTCTTCATTACCTGGAATGGAGCAATGCGAGGGAACCCAAACTAAGGTAATCTTGTACGATCTTGCAGACAAAGCACGCAGGCGCTCCCAGATTTTCCCCAGAAAATATGGAATGTGCTTTCTAGGTTTCATTGAACGGAGAGCCTCGATTGAGCTGAGGCTATCCGAGACAATAAAGTAATGATCGGTGGACAAAGTATCAATGATCCCAAGGGTATACTGAATAGCAGCAAGTTCTGCGACGTAAACTGAAGCAGGATCATTGAGTTTGAATGAGGCGGTGAGGTTTTGATTGAATATACCGAAGCCAGTGGAGCCGTCGAGGCTTGACCCGTCGGTGTAAAACATCTTGTTGCAGTCGACTTCTCGAAATTTACTATGAAAGATGCTTGGGATCACTTGCGGGCGTATGTGATCCGGGATTCCACGAATCTCGTCTTTCATGGATGTGTCAAAGAAAACAGTTGAATCAGAAGCATGAAAGAGATTGACACGGTTGGGATAGTATGAAGAAGGATTGATATTTTGTGCCATGTAATCGAAGTACAAGGACATAAATCGGGTTTGAGAATTGAGCTCGATAAGCCTTTCGAAATTTGCAATTACTAACGGGTTCAAGATATCGCATCGGATGAGTAATCGATAGGAGAGTTCCCAAAATCGATTTTTCAGCGGAAGGACGCCCGCCAGCACTTCTAAACTCATCGTATGTGTCGAGTGCATACAACCCAAAGCAATACGCAAACAACAATATTGGATTCGCTCTAGTTTGATGAAATGTATGTTCGCAGCGGAGCGGAAACAGAAACTCCCGTACTCCATCACCGACAATATTGTTGTTTGGTACAGCCTGATCAGGTCTCCTGGGTGGGCACCCCACCATGTTCCGGTTATTGTACGGAGAAAGTTGATCCTTTGCTGGCACTTCTGTTTCAGATACCTAATGTGACATCCCCAGGTTCCTTTAGAGTCGAACCAGACCCCGAGATATTTGAAAGTTGAAACCTGAGCAATAGTTTGACCCATTAATTGAAGCTGTAGTTGCGCTGGTTCACGCTTCCTTGAAAATACGACTAGCTCAGTTTTCTCCGTGGAGAACTCGATACCTAGCTGGAGGGCCCAAGCAGACAAATTGTCCAAGGTATCTTGCAATGGTCCTTGCAGATCGACGGCTTTGGGACCTGTAATAGAGACCACACCGTCATCTGCAAGCTGCCTTAGCGTGCAGGAATTGACAAGACATTCGTCAATGTCATTCACGTAAAAGTTATAGAGAAGGGGGCTTAGACATGAGCCCTGGGGAAGACCCATGTAGCTAATTCGTGATGTCGATAAATCACCATGCGAAAAATGCATATGTTTTTCAGACAGCAAGTTTAGCAAAAAGTTGTTTAGAGTCGGTGAAAGACCATGCTGGTGCAGCTTCTCAGAAAAAATTTTGATAGAAACTGAATCAAAAGCCCCCTTTATATCTAGGAAAACTGATGCCATCTGCTCTTTGCTAGCATAAGCCATTTGAATTTCTGTTGAGAGCAACGCAAGACAATCGTTCGACCCTTTGCGGAAACCAAATTGTGTATCTGACAGTAAGCCATTTGCTTCAACCCAATTATCGAGGCGAAACAAGATCATTTTCTCGAACAACTTTCGGATACAGGACAGCATTGCAATCGGTCGATACGAGTTGTGGTCGGAGGCTGGTTTTCCTGGTTTTTGAATGGCGATGACCTTCACTTGCCTCCAGTCATGAGGGACAATATTACCCTCAAGAAACTTATTAAATAAATTCAACAAGCGTCTCTTGGCAGAGTCTGGCAGATTCTTTAACAAGTTAAATTTGATTCTGTCTGGCCCTGGGGCTTTATTGTTACATGATAAGAGAGCAAGTGAGAACTCCACCATCGAAAACGGTGTTTCGTTCGCGTTATTGTGAGGGGACGCGGCGCGGTAGATCTTCTGTGCCGGGGCGGAATCCGGACAAACCTTCTTGGCAAAATC
The DNA here is from genome assembly GCF_030247195.1 of Topomyia yanbarensis. Lineage (NCBI taxonomy): Eukaryota > Metazoa > Arthropoda > Insecta > Diptera > Culicidae > Topomyia > Topomyia yanbarensis. Next base: position 12,563,355 of record NC_080670.1, on the reverse strand, counting down.
GAATATCCAACGGTTTGAATATTCCACGCTCTCATTGGTACTGTTTCGGTTTCGTAAGCGCCGGGCCGTACTCCAAAGAGTGCTCATCGATGTTTCTCTCGTTAGTCCGTCGACGAACCGGCGCCAGTAGCTACGTTTTTTGGCTTTTATCAAACTCTTCATGCGCGTTTCCGCCATCGCGTACTGTCGGTAGCTAGCTGGCAGCCCGTCGTCCCGGAAGGTCTTATACGCAGCGGCCTTCTCCGCGTACACGTCTGAGCACTCTTTGTCCCACCATGGATTGGGAGGACGCCCGCGTGAATTCGCGTCTGGTACGCGTTTAGTCTGAGCTTGAATCGCGGTATCGAGAATCAAGCCAGCCAGGAACCCGTACTCTTCCTCCGGAGGAAGCTCTTGTGTCGATTCTACTTTTTCGGATATCGCGGACGCGTAGCTCTTCCAATCAATATTTCGTGTGAGGTCATACGAAACATTGATTGTATTCGGTGGCCCTGAACCGTTAGCAATATTAATTACGATTGGCAGATGGTCGCTGCCGTGGGGATCAGAGACTACCTTCCACATGCAATCTAACCGCAGCGATGTCGAGCAGAGGGACAGATCTAAGGCGCTCGGTCGCGCTGGAGGGACAGGAATCCGTGTCATTTCACCCGTATTCAAAATAGTCATATTGAAGTTGTCGCAAACCTCATGGAGTAGGGTAGATCGATTATCGTCATGAAGGCAACCCCATGCCGTGCCGTGGGAGTTAAAGTCACCTAAAACTAGCCTCGGTGCGGGGAGGAGTTCCGCAATATCGCAAAGCCGTCGGTGGCTAACTGAGGCTCTAGGGGGGATGTAGGTGGAAGCAATGCAAAGTTCTTTGCCTTTAATTCTGGTTTGGCAAGCGACAACTTCAATGCCTGGTGTCGAGGGGAGGTCGATCCGATTGAAAGAATAGCACTTTTTGATCCCCAAAAGTACTCCTCCGTAAGAGTCTTCTCGATCCAAGCGAATAATATTAAAATCGTGGAAGTGTAGGGTTATTTCTGAAGTGAGCCATGTCTCGCATAGGGCAAATGCATCGCATTTCAAATTATTTAGTAAGATTTTAAACGAATCGATTTTCGGGATAATGCTTCTGCAATTCCACTGTAGAACAGTGATTAAATCCTTGACCTCGTTCGATGAATTAGCCATCGAAGGATACAATCGCTGAAAGGAGGGGCCATTTCGCAGTGAACTGCATCAAGAATGTTTTTACTGCGGGGAGAAAGCTTATCAAGATACTTTTAAGGGGGCCAGAAATGTTTAACGCTGTAAGAATACGGTCCACAATGTCAGAGAAATTTATTAAGCCAGCACTGTTTTCTTTCTCTGGCTGAGATATGGGAACACTTGGGGTTTTTGATGTTCCTGGAAGTGCTGGGAACTCCTTTTCTGAGCTCAGGTTACTGAGACCGGGAGCGACTTGCTTCGGTTTTGCACCAGTACTTCCTTGAGTAGTTATTTTAGGGGGACCATGAAGAGACACCTTCTGGCCTTTACGACGAAGCTTGGAAGAGGAAATGTTCTTCCTTTTTCTACTACTTCTAGGCACAGCAGAAGATGTTCCCTCCTGGGGTTCATCACAGTCGCCTTCGTCAGTAGACAAGTTGGTAAAGATGTTCGTAGAGACAGGTGGCGTAGCTATCTTAAGCATTTCTGCAAAAGATCGCTTAGAGCGTCCCTGAAGGGAACGCTTAAGATTTTCCTCGCGCTGTTTGTACGCGGGACATGAAGGGAGATCATGTGGTTTTCCCCCACAGTAGAGGCACTTTTCGACATCTCTACCACAGGAATCATCCGCATGATTCCCACCGCATTTCCCACAGCGGGCTTTATTGTTACAATGGGAGGCTGTGTGTCCCAATTGTTTGCAATTAGTACAGTTCATGACCCGCGGCACAAAGAGGCGAACAGGTAGACGAACCTTGTCAAAAAGGAGGTAATTAGGCAGGGCAGAGCCGGCGAAGGTCACCCGATAAGAGTCTGAGTTGACGTATGTTTTCTTCCCGTCAGCTGCGACTGATGCTGAATGCAAACGTTTGCATTCCAGTATCTTCACTGGCTTAAGCATGGGGTCTTTGAAACAGCCAGTCCCATATTTTAGCAGGTCCTCGCAATTCAGACTCGAATCGGAAACGACCCCACTGACTTCAACCCTGCTAGCTGGAATATACACCCTGTACTCCCTCGTAAAGGGCTCGTATCCAGCAATATCGTTTGCCTGAGTTGAACTGTTAACCACCACCCGAAGCTTATCAGGCCGAATTTTCGATATTTCTGTCACGGCCGAATACCGATCCGTCAGAACTCGAGAAATCTGCAACAGATTCAAACACTTTTTTTCTTTGGTCCGAAAGAAGATCACAAATGGCCCGGTGGCCGAGCTCGGATATACCTTGAGCCGGGGAGCCGATTTTATTTCGACGTCCATCTCACCTTGAGATGAACCGCCGTCAGGGGAAGTCATTTTTGCACGGGCCTATTGCCCAGTGCACGTTATTAAGACAACCAAGAAGGGGAAACGAAAACTAATACTTAGCTTGTGTATGTAACGGTATCCAGACGGCTTACTAGAAGAACACTGTTTCACTTCACTGACCGGCTAACGGTACTCAGAAACAGAAACACAAAAGAAGGGAAAAAATACTGAAACCTCAACTAGGCGCAGAGTGTGTAAATAACCTTGAACGCGGATTAACACTATTTGTCGCTATAGAGTGTACGGACCGATGACAAAAGACTTCTATCTCGACTGAGTGCTCGATAACGAATGAGTTTTTAAATCTTTGATGAAGGTGTAAAAGAACCGTCGAAACGTTAGAAGTAGAACTGATTGCTCCTATATATAAAATAAGAAAAATCCCAAAAATCTTGTAAAGTGCGATTTCCTAAAACTATTCAGCAAATTCTCTAGATTCGAGACCATTCATGAATTACGTAACACCCAAAATTGACTTCTTCCCCCATGTAACAAATTGCCACAAATTTCTTTATCCCATCACCCCCTCCCCTACTACATAACAAAATCTTTGAAAAAAATTCTTCGGTAAAAACATGCTACGTAACGTTCTAGCTTACTTACCCTCCCCCGCACGTCACAACATGTCAGATTTTGCCATACACCTTCGAACCCCTCGAATGGTTTAGGGGAACATGGGGAGACTTGACCAGGTTTTCAGTTAAAACTGCATAAATCTCTAAAAAAGCCTTCAATCCCTCAAAAGTCATTCAGATATAATACGCAAAGTTATTGCGCGTCTTCATGATTTTTTGCAGAATTTTTAATTTAATTTTTGCAAAGTTACAAAAGTTTTTCTGTGATCGTTTTTTCTGGTCAAGTCTCCCCATTGCGGGGAGACTTGACCAAGGCGTGGGGAGACTTGACCAAGAGAATTTTGAAAAATCATAACAAAAAATAATGACATAAAACCTACTGTAATTATTTTTTTCCCTATTGTCGAGATCCTTAGGTAACACTAAAAAATATAAAAGAGTTGCATTTGATAAATTTTGATTTTTTTAATGCATTTCTTTTTAAGGATTAACTGTACTGCTTGCATTGCATGTTCACACGTCACGAAATCAGCCCTACTATTGCTAACTTTGTTTACAAATATTAAAATATAAAGACTTATGTTTGGGGTGGAATTTTTTTATGGCGTGATTAACATTAACAGTAGATACCAAAGCTTAATAAATATTAGGAATTTTGTATCTTTCTTCAGCTGATCGCCACTTGGTCAAGTCTCCCCATAAAATCTTGGTCAAGTCTCCCCAACATTAGTTATTGCGTTCAATGTCATGCAAATTCTAGTAATAACTTTTCCAATGTTCCAGTTTATGTTAAATCATTTCACTGCTCCACAAGGATTAAGATGGTATATTCATAGTAATTAGTAGTCGAGTAGATATGTCCATACAAAGTTTGATAAAAAATTACATCATTTAATTCAAATTTATTAATCAAGTAATATTTTCTGTAAGGAAAGGATATTTCATTCCAAACTTTTAAAATTACCTTAACGGATCGAAACAAGTATAAAAATATTTTTGAAAATAATTTAAGAATCGAATAGAAGACGCCATAGCCGATAATAGAATTTTGCGCTTGGTCAAGTCTCCCCATGTTCCCCTACGTATAAGATGTGTAACACGTCAGGATAACAATTTAGCACCGGCTGGAAATATACCATTTTTTGGGTATACACTCCGTAGAGTGTATTTGTTGACATATAAAATTATGCTCACCGCTGTTCGGCACCGTTCACTTTTTCTTGCAAATTTTATTCATTTTCGCGTTTGTGAACGGTGTTGTTCGTGCAGATAGGTTGAATAATTTTTGTTTTATGTTTGTGAATAAGTAACATAGGGATTAGATAGGCCATCGCTCTACTCTTGCAGAAAATGTGTGCTGATAATGCAGCTATGCGGAGATGGTTTTTTTTGTGTTTGTTTTAGTGGAGTGAAAAAGGCGGCCATCGTGAAAGAAGAGTGAGTGACGAACCACGGCAATCGACAGACGTCCGTTACAAGTTTTTTTTCTGGGACAGTTTTCCGCCACTCAAAAAGGTTTCAGTGCGCGCGTGCGATGGCAAACTAAGACCGTTTGTTATGTTAGAAAAATGCGAAATTCTGGTAGAGGCACCTAGGCCGCCCTGATAAGAAGGGTCCGCCGGGCAAACAGAACCCGAGTAGTGGGCAAATCCCTACTTCCAAATGCAATCTTGATAAATTCTAAATTTATAAATTAGCATGACAGTAAAGTTGAGCTTCTCATTAATTGCGTAACAACTATCGATCTGGTGCATACCGCTCCGATTGCGAACTGCTAACTATATCCAGTTGACGAAACACGTTGACGAGGACCATGAGAATGGTATTCCGGTTATGCTAAAGTCGTTAAAAATTAAAGATTTTCGTTTTATGGCTTATTAAAAAGAGAAGCCGAGCGAGAGAGTGAAAGAGCTGTATGCGCTGAAATGTTAATAGGCAAAAGACTACCAAATTGGAACATAATGTAATGTGTATGAGCGACAATAACAAAAACAAACGCCGTTTGACCGGAGTTGCACGGGTATTGCACGCGGAATTGCACCCATTCCAGCATTGAACCGAACGAACGATGAATGAGCTCTTGCACTTTTCAATTCGCTAATTACTTCTCTTTCTCCTGGTCGGTTACGGCAGTTGCAATATGAAAGTGCAGGAGGTTTTCGGTTTCATTGACGGCATGACACTTTTGAGGAATGCCGCGTGAGTCAGCCGAAAAGAACGACCATAATAGAGTAAATATCTTTGTAGGTCCTTAGCATGACGAGGTTGTCATAAGAAAGGCAAGACCCAAGAGGATATGTATATTAAATAAATACTTTTCAATTGTGTTTGAATTGCCGGCATTGGGAAAATGCGTGCTTCTTGTAACCCAAGTCATCAGAAACGAAGTGATGCTAATAAAGTCTCAAACAATTATGTACTCCACTAGGAACCGGTCAAACAGTCAAACTACACTATGCGCCATAAAAAATTCAGAAATCTTCTGAAGTATTATGAATATTTATTAATTATATCAATTTTATATGAATGTACTTTATTCAAATTGACCATAGCCATACTAAATGCCTTGATAACTGAACACTTCAAACCATCAACATGGGGGAAAGAAGATCCGCCTTAACTTGAACATACCCATATGAAATATTTGAGCCGATTCCAGTCTGAGCTACATTTTTGAAGCCAGTGTCAATCTGGCGCTAGCTTAGTCCTGTCACTAAGTTAGTGTCGGATTCTGATGAAACGAAGTCGAAACGCAAATTCCATAACTAATTTGGCAATAGGTTTTGTGTTTTTGTCGTGCAAAAGTGGTAAACAATTTTCTTCTTAGTGTTGAAAAAATAGATTTTACCTAAATTTTTCTCCACTAAGGAGAAATATAGCGTAGTGAAGATTGCGTTGGCTTGCAAAGTCATACCATGTTTCGATTTCATGAATTCTCATCAGCTTGATCCTTTTCTTGCGGGACATCACGCAGGACTAGGGATTTGCTCAAAACCACAAATTGTGTTTTCGTTTTTGGAGCTAGCGTCGATCCGGCGCTAGCTTAATCCTGTCACTAAGTCAGTGTCGGGTTCTGATGAGACGAAGTCGAAACGCAAATTTCATAACTAATTCAATATTTTTTTTCGACGCGCGATTAAAATTTTCGTTCTATTTTTCATAGCACATACTGTATTTTCCTCAATCAGTACACCTTTTGAATGAAGCGACGATAGACGTATTCCATTCAAACCATGCTTAGGACTCGTCCACTGAGCCTTAACTCAAATGTGTTAAGGTTCACATTCAAAATCATGAAAATGAAGAACGAATCAGCATCGTCGAAGGATTTCGTTCTGGAACACACGATTAGCTTCATTTTCATCGCCTCTTTGGCCGCCCGGGATGCGGCACGTTCAGAATGAAATCGCCCTTCGTCATCGTGTTTATTTGTCAATGATTAGCCGGCTCACAAACGAACCGTAAATGAGAGGATTTTCGAGTGATGTAGACCCGATTGTTGGCTGAAGATTTATGATGAGTTGCAAGTCAATTGACCAGGATAACCAGAAGTGCAATGAGTACTTTTACCCGGGCACCGCCAAAGCATCATGAATGAAAATGCGTTCTCGAGAGTTGAATGAAGTGTTCTTTGTGAATGAGAAAGAGTTGAATCGCTCGACGAAGGAATGTTAATCCTTGGTGATAAATCGTTTTCGATCGAGTACCTAGAGAGCGAGAGAGAACCGCTTGCTCCATGGTTTGATAATTGAAATTAAGCTCCTTTTAAAAGAGAACAGTGCGAGCCCAACTGGAAATCGATTGTATGCCCATAAGGGACAAGTTTTTTTTCCTAGGATGGCAAAGCTAGTGTGGCTAACTTGTTCGCGCAGGTAATAAATTATGAAATTATGTGTACCCTCGAAAGCGTAGCCCATTGAGCTCTCAATGGTTCGGCTCTCGAGAAGAGAAATCATTAATCAATTGAAGCAATAAATTTCAACTTTTATGAATTTGTACAAAAGCACCTTCTCGGATTAGATCAGGGGAAAGTCGAACATTTGGTGGGTTTTTGTTGATCATTAAGGAAGCAACTCAAATCCCTCACTCGGTAGAAATTCCGAGCATTCTCGATATGTAATTCAAATCTGGGTATCATCGGAGCTCGTTATGTTCGTTGAAATGTCTACGCCATTCGTGCATTTCGTGGAAGCGTCGACATTTAGCGAAACTCCTAATTAATTAAACTGACTTATTTATGATAATGCAATAAAATTTCAATTGAGTGCAATTAGTAAAAGCGCTTGCGCTTTGCCCGGTTTCGCACACACAACCACACACACATGCTCACATGCGCGCGCCTACATCTTTTAATTGCACGGACTGTTTCGCAATTGTACGCCCGGCGGAATCATTTTCAAGCCCAGCAATTGAATTGTAAATTTATGTGATTTAATTAGAGCCACTTTGCGGGATGTTTGGAGCGCAAATATAGAACAAGTAGCAATTAATCCGCCGTCGGTGTGCTTTTGCCATCTGATGCGGCACGCTCGAACAAATGTCATACCACTTGCACTGTATACAAGCAACGATATGCAGTTTTTTTTTGTTCCTATGCAATCGTAGCAGGCGGAGGTCACTGGCGTGAAAATTCCGCGAACGATTTTCTTGTAGGTCGATGGTAAGCCCTGTAAAAACGAATGTGGCAGTTTTGGATTTTTGTCTTGACTGTTTCAACTAAAAATGGCTGTCGTTCGTTTGTTTTATTTTCGCCTCACAAACGGCTAAAAAAAATTATCGTTGAGAATAATAATTCATCGGTGTAATATTGATCTGGTTTTTTTAGATTTGTCGTATGTCGATCTGTGTATGTGTTTGTCCGAGTATTTGTGACTACTGGGTCAGGGAATGAATGCAGAACTGGCGTATTAGATAGAATAGTGGTAAATAAACATCATTTGCTGGCATTTAGATAAGTCCAAGTAGTTTGATTGTATGTAAAGCGTGTTCTTCTCCTCTACATCATTAATCTGTTTTGTTGTACTTCTATTAGTTTGTTTTTCCACTACTGATGTAAATCAGAAATAATATGGGTCAATTTATACACTTCTACTTAATCTCTGCATTTTTATTGTTATTCGGCATGTTATGGTTTTAATACTATATCTTAAGTTAGATTTATACTAACACTCAATAATACAATTGATGGCAGATTCTCTCATATACACTCACAATCGCTACCAATCCTAACGTACAAACGCTCGTGGTCTTCTCGATAACACAAGCCTGGTCAAAAACGCGAACATGCAATTGCAATCATCCACACATACTTAGGCCCGCGATCTCGCCAACATTAAAACACCCCGGTACTTAAGTGAACGTTTGGCGCCTATAAATTTAAAAAGTCTCTACCCTCGGCCTTAGCAGCCTAGCCTCATGTCTTCAGTAGAACCAATTGAAAAAGCGACGCTATTTTTCATGAGATAACATATTGCATGGCGACATGACCAGGAACTGTAGTGATATAGGAATTTCACTTCTTTCTAGGATACAGCACGTTAACATACAAACGCTTAAGTCCTTCGCGATCATCCGCGCACATCAAAGTTCACGGTCTCCCAAACACCCCGCTGATTAAGTGAATATTTTTAGCACTAATAAACATATAAACGCAATCTTAAGCGGGAACATACGAACGCTCATGTTCGCGCAATAATGCATCGGTCATATGCGTAAATCTCTTCGGTCTTAGCATCATAAGCCCATGGCGGCATAACAGGGAACTCCAGTGATTTGGGGAAACTGACTCTCCTCTAGCACCTGCACTATACACTAAAAATTAAGCATCAGATTCACGATTCGCGCGTGATCATTTCAGAATACACGCGAATTTGCGAATGGCTACATGGTTATAAAATGGAACTGACGCACGCAAAGTTGCATACAAGCTAGCACACGCGACAAACACGTTAACATGCAAACGCTCGAGTCCTTCGCGATCATCCACGTAGACCTACGCCCACGATCTCGCAAACATGATATCACCCCGGTGAATGATTTAGCACTTGTAAATTTACAAACGCAGTCTAGGTCCGTGCCAATAAAAAAATGACGCTCAAATCCACTAGACAACGCGGTCCACATGACCGGAAACTCTAGTGATGTGGAAGAACTCACTCTCTTCTAGCAGATGAGCCGTACACCGCAAATTAAATATCATATATATCGCGCGCGATCATCCAAGAATACACGCGAATATGCGAAAGGCACACAATTATAACATAGAATTTAGTCATGCGAAGTTTCATACACGCGACATACAAACGCTCACGCGATCGAATACGTTAGCGTACAAACGCTCGAGCCCTTCGTGATGATACACGCGATCGGTAGTCCCTTCGCCCATACATTTCTGAACCGTACCCTGAAATATTATTCAGAATTACGACCAACGCAATTGTCCGTAAGCAGTGTTTTACTGGGTGACATTTCCCGTCTTGTCTGCAGTTGTAGTGAGTGATTCTGACGGGAAGCCCTTTAGAGACCCTAGCTATACATCTCCCGCAGGACACTTCCAAAAAAAACTATTACAAAGCCATCTTTAATCTCCATTCTTTTCTTGTATAGCATGATGCGGTTTGTCTATATTTAGGGATAAGTTCTTGGCACGAATATTTAAAAATCGATTAAAAAAACTCAAAGTTGCTCTTTTAAATTTAAAAGGTCGAACCTATTTTTTTAATGAAATGTCTTAGGGTCGATTTCTTCACCCTCGCTTAACTTTTAAACCAGGTTCACCAGTACGTTGGCTTGGGCGTTAAGCGAGGGTGAAGAAATCGGCCCTTAGTACAAATAATTTGGTTACTTTGTTGCATGTTTGATTACCGAGGAGTTCAGGCACACTGTCAAATCGTTTATATGTGGCTTTGCGTTCGTTTGTGTGTTTTTTACATTTTCCGGTGACATAGTGCGTTTTATTAGAATTCCAGTCACCTCGTTTATCAAAACGTTTCTCACGTGAAGTGCGGTGAAAATATGACAATAATAGTTCGGTATTGGGAAGTGATTTTGTCATCACATGAAATCGTGAATCGATCAACCAAAAATGCGCCCGTAATTCTGCTTAGCGTCTACAGCGGCATCTGCACCTGACGGCCTGACTCATCGTTTTGATTAATGGATACTAGAGAAAATGTAATAAAAATTTAGAGCAAACTGATGAGATTATTTCATGTTATATTTTGCATATACTAAATTCGTGCCAGAATCACAAATGTTGTTATTTCACTCTGGAAGTGTTAATATATTTCATGTAACCATTTGATGCCTGGATGTATTCGCGTGGGACCTATTGTATATGAAGGCGAATTCACAATCAATGTGTAGGAACAGGTACCCTTGAAATGGGTCGTTGGATGTACAGTAGAGCTATCACCTTCCATCTCCCTAGAGATTTATGGAAAATAATAAAAAAAAATTATATCTAATTTTGATCAAAACGTCGGAGAACCTACAACTTAACGTCATTTGGTTGCATTTTGATTTCCTTTCTTGACATTTACAGCATAATACTATTTTTAGTGATTTAAGGAAAGATGATCCTGGTGATAGTAAATCAAAAATCAATTGAAAAATTACCTTTTTAATTCTTGACACGCATACAAGGACTATTTTTCCGTTAATCTGGGGAAACCGCATCATGCTATATATGCAAAGCAAAGAAACAGGATTGGAAATTCAATCAAGTAAGGAAAACATATTTTTAGTACGACGTTTAATTAAACTTAACTTTGTGATGCTGAATGAGCAAATTCTGAGAATATTTGCTTTGATTTTGTAAAACAGCATATCTTATGCATTTTTTAAATTTTATTTATATTTTAACCTTAGGGTCATTCGCTTTTTTCTGGTTAGAAAAATTGCTAATCCTCTTCGATCAACTATTAATTTTTACGGTAGTGTTTTCTCGCCTAGATCCGTTCGCACCCACTCATTCAGCTACTATCGCTACCCAGTCATCGCCGGTCCAACGACCATACGTACTCAATAGACTTAGATTCGTGTGGAAGCATGAAATAGGAGACTTGCAAGAACCATGTTGTCTCATCGTTTGACGACTCGGGATCCAGTTTTTCGTTGATTGGTATTGAAAGAACCGCAGATATCTGAAATCAATAATAATTTTTGTGGTTGTTTCGATCGTACCTCACGGATACGGGGACAGAGATTGCCAGGAACCACAATTTACTTCAACGTCCACAAATATCTCAAGGAAGGCACCTGGTACTGTTGATACTTCTACTGTACTTCAACGATCATCCTTCGCGGATGATTTCTACATATCTCGTCTGAAGACTGAAGCATTCTCCAACATCAGTATCCAGTTTTTGTTGATTGGTATAGAAAGAACTTACGAAAGAAAGTCCCGATTGGTTTTAGCTATCTTCTGCAATTTAACACGAATTTTTTTCACTACCGAAAGCCTGGGAAAAAATCTTCCAGGCACGTTCGATATGGTCACCCTAGTCTATCTGTCACTAGGTAACCAACCCGTCCATGCCGATCACAACTCGTTCAAGTGTGACCAGCACTCTTCATCCGGTCATTAACCTCCCGACTACCGAATCCGGTCGCACCGTTATTTCACCCCAGACCCAGCAAGCGCAAAACGACAATCAAAAATTACAATTCCTACCTAATTTATTGCAATTTGGCGTGGAATTTTAATGCTGCAAATTCCACCTCAAATATTACCGGTTCTCCTGCCATCCTGATGGTCATCCATCAGAGGGGAGTGGGTGCGCAACAGCCACATCAAGAGTGAAAATCTTCTCGAAGTGACTGACGGACAGGATTCCTCAACTTCCAAAACTAAAACAGCTCCTCTACGACCGGAGCCCAAAACCAGACGCGCAGGAAAACGTTAATTTATACCCGAACTTCAATTGTTGTCCTTTTTCCGTTTGTGTCTGTTTTACTGTGGTACGCATTTTTGTCGTAATTTGTCATTTGTTTAATTGGACACTTCGGCCATCAGGAGGTCACCTTGCGGTGTTTCACAGCCACAATCTCTAGATTTCTGTTCCGATTCAAGATGGCGTCCGGAGGCATTTTTATAATTTCATTTCGTATCGTATTTCGGTGTGCAAGTTCTCCATCGGACTCCACAGGAAAGAAGCAGAACAAAGACATAACCTCATCACTTCCACATCAGATGCGGTAGCTACTGTACACGCGGATGAGAGATGAGTGTGGAGCGTTGGCGGTTTTTTTCGTCCCGATTTCGCCACTCGCTTCGCTGCGGTTGTTTTGGTTGGAATGGCTTCTGCTGAATGGTTGTAGGATCCACTTCAAATTTGAACGATCGGAGGCAGGGATGGTGGGGAACAAAAACTGTGGAATTTTAACAAGATGTTTATTTTTATTTGGAACAATAATAATATGTGCCTTGCATTTTAAAGGTGCTCTGGGGAATTCAGTAGCAGTTTGCGTGGTTTTGACAGTTGGATGCTGATGGAAATCGTGCCGGATGATAAGCGGTGTTGCAGTAGTGTGAATAAATTCGAAAGTTCTTCGCTAAATATGATTCGGTAATCTTTCGTTCTTGGTACGGTACGTCATAATTAGTTACATTGAGATATTTGACGTTTAAAACACGCACACTGAGATCTCGGATTTTTATACTTCCGCCCTCACCTTAAGCTTAGAATCGGTTTGTTAGCCTCCCAATTCGCAATACCAACGCAGCTGGCTAAGCCTATGAGATTTGGACACAACGACGACGGAAAAAATGACGTTTGCTACGTCGGTGAAAATTATAATTTCCAAACACCATTTACTAATCCATGTGCAGTTGTGTTAGTGCGAGATTGAGGTTAAATCTGGTGGAATTTTTGCCAAATGAGGTTAAATCAGATAACGAATTGAAACATAGCGTTATATGTATGTTGTCTATACAACTGTGTTGATGTCCTAGACGTCAAATAAGTCAAACAATGACTAAGTTTTTTTGTCCCTCGAGCCCAGTGATGCCAAATCTAAGTCATATAAATGAGACATTATCGACCAGAAAACTTGGAAAATTTCCACATACAGTAGCTCACCAAAAAGAACTGCCTCTTCGCTTTCAATTTTATGTTGCTATTAATATTGATATTTTTCGATATCTCTACATTAGAATGGTCTATAAACTTCCTAATAACTAAATTCCAGTAGCTACAACCAACGACTGTCTAAGGAAACTTCAAGGAACTACAGAAACATTTAATTATCCCGATCAACTCGATCTCTACCCTGCTTCTCCCCACTCCGTTATTCCCTCATACTATCAGCAAACCAACGACGACGGCGACGCCGCCGAAAATGACAGAAAGAAGCCGCGCTGGTCAGATAATTGGAATTTTCGGCCTGTCATCCGGCGCGGCCGAACCTGGCAGTAGTCAGGTAATTTGCTAGTGTTTTGCTTTAGGCTCCCGTTTCGAACTGACCTGGAATGCCGCCTCCACTGTACCTCGTACCTCGTACCAACACACGGCACGGGTTGGCGATTATTATTATTTGCCAAATCCAGCGGCGTGGTGTGCAAAATTGGATCCAAGCACGCAGCACAGCAGGCGTTGCGCTCGCCGGAGACGCTGCGGCGGCGGCGGCGGCGCAGTGGCGGTGGTTATGAAAAATGGTAGCGGCTTGTATGATAGGTTCCCATCGATTATTACTTATTCGAATCAGCGAGTCTGCTCCCGTGGATTTTCGGACAGACCGCAGCATCGTTAGAGTTATCGCCGAAATTAATGTTTACAAGCCAAATTATCTTAATATTGTTTGAATGATTAATTGGCGCGATTGGCGTTGTTTTCTGTCGGCTTTCGTACAGTTGAATTTGTTAAACAAGTTGCATCGCTTTCAAGTCACGTCTCGACTTTGAGTGGGGTATTTGAACCAGATCCTGCTACAGAAGATCCATGTTGGCTTGTTTGGATTCAAAGTTTTTTTTTTTAAGTTGTACACGAAGCCATACGAAGCTAATTAGTTTTGTTTATAGTAGTCATTATCTGCAACATGATTGGTCCATGCCATTCGACTGGTAAGCGAGCATATTATTGTTAGGATCACTTCATTGGTCCCTAAATACATAGGTCCGCTTTCAGTCAGATGCAACTGATGCCGAATGCAATAGTTTGCAGTCCAGTATCTTTACTGGTTGAAGCATGGGGTCTTTGAAACAACCAACCCCGTGTTTCAGTAGATCCGCGCAATTCAAACTCGAATCGAAAACCACACCATCGGTTCCGACCTGGTTTACTGGTACGTAGACTCTGTACTCTTGGGTAAAAGGCCCGTAGTCAGCAATGTTATTTACCTACTTCAGACGCCAATTCCATGTTAGTTTGGATGTATAAGACAAGAGTTCGGTTCCCTATACTCGTCAGCGACCCAGAGCCGCTGTGTTTGGCCAATCGAGACATCACTCGGTACCATCCAGTTGTTTTAGGCGTTCACACATGTTTGGGACTGTTTAGATTTCTCTTAGTTTGTTATAATTTCATCACAGAAAACATTTGAAATTGCTTTTATGAAGAGTTAAGATGTTGATTAATGTGCATTTATTACGACATTTCGTTCGTCTGCGGAATAATGAGCAAAACAGGTTTGTTTACAAAAATCTATTTAGCCCTTTCGAAGAATTAACATTGAACTGATAGTAAGTTGGTGTCAGTTACTGAGGAGTGGAGCACGAAACATTCAAATCCAATTCATTTATTTATGGTTCAGACAGTTTACCACCACCCTAAGCTTATGAGGGCGAACATTCGATATTTTTGTCGTGGCCGGATATAGTTCCATTAGGATTCTAGACACCTCCAATAGATTTGTTTTTTTGTCTTTGGACCGGAAAATCATCACAATGGTAGTGGTGGTAGTCAGCTATTTTCTTCTGCGCCCCCTTATCACCTTTTTATAAGGTGATTCATCAACAGTGCTATTTTTGAAATAAGTAAGAAAATGGTTATGCAACTATTTTTTTCGGTCTTATAAACTTGCAAATAAGTATTATTCTTCACATCATTATTTTTAAAATTGCACATATTTTGTCGTAAGTAATTTTAAATGTTAGTTGGAATTGTGACGGAACACATCAAGCTGACATTTTTATGGACTGAGCAAACTAATTTCTATGTTTGTATAGTGTTTATTTGATCAAATAGAGAACTAATCCTAATAAATGCGCATGGGGTATACGCATGATCTTGTCTGAGTGGAATGATGACTCGAGGAATCTATATTTTTCCCTCTATTTTTTCGATTTTTTTTGTTGCTTTTCATTTTTCAAATTGTTTTCTTTAAAAAAACAATTTTGCTTCAGCATATTTCTAGACATTTTATCGTTATTTCCCGTCGTTATGATATTCCTGAAACGTTTTTAGGTCCCAAATGTGTCTCCTGGTAGCCGGACACCCAAAAATTCCAAAAATCTTGAATCACGCGCGAACTCCAGTACAATTTTGGATCACTATCCCTACTAACAATATCCCTCCTCCTGTGACACTTGTGAAGTGCGCACTAGCATATACTACCTCTAGCAAACGCAAGTGTCGGACTGACATTTCATCCCATTCCTGCTGCGACCTGCGATCGGACCTGGCAGGTGCCGGTATTGATCAATTAACCAACTTGTGATTACGAGAAGTTGTACATTGAATTATTTTTTAACCCCAGGCGTTGTCGTCCATTGATTCTCTGTGCAATTTCAACTAGTCCACATCAATACCGGAGTAGCAACCAAGGGTGGTCGCACAAGTACAAGCAACCACACAAAGGGCCCGGTTGAGAAGTTTGGGTTTAGTTTCAGCCGGGGAGTCGATTTTATTTCGACATCCATCTTAGCTTGAGGCGAATCCTTGTCATGGAAAGTCATATTTGCTCAGACCCAGAACCTAGAGCAGGATGGTAGGAGAGACAAGAATGGCGATGGTATTAAAGGTACCTAGTTAACTTTGTTTAACGACATCCAGACAGCTCGAAAAGAAAAAAAATGCTAGTCTACTGCTCGAATAAAGGTTATTCACATA
Source organism: Topomyia yanbarensis (assembly GCF_030247195.1). Lineage (NCBI taxonomy): Eukaryota > Metazoa > Arthropoda > Insecta > Diptera > Culicidae > Topomyia > Topomyia yanbarensis. The sequence goes on along the minus strand of NC_080670.1, from coordinate 12,547,225 downwards.
CAAATACGTACGCGCTGTCGATTGAATTCAAAAGGCAAGTAAAAAAACTTCTGTTTGGAGATTCCATTGGCAAATAACGGCACAAGTTGTAAGGAAAGATAAAAGCAAATAACACGTCGCAAGCCTGATTCAACATTTACGGTGGAAAATAATAGAATAGCCTATCTTAATGATGGTACTGGCTGTACATTTTGAGATACTTGACGCAGCTTTTGCCGTTGTCAATATTACCACAGAGAACAGACATATAAGCTAGAACAAACTTTCTCGAAAAACCTGTGTAAACATTTAAAAGAAAATACGTTGAAAATCACCATCGCATACAGGTTTGCATGCGTGAGTCACCATTGTATCCAAGTTTGCACACAAGCCCTGTAAAGTAATTGCTGACCGATCGAAGCGCCGGCCAGTGGCAAGTTGCTACTTGCTGTTGTCATTTCAAAGCGACAGTTTTATTTCTTACACACGTTGAAAACTTTACTTGTATGTCAGTTCTCAGTGATATTACCCAAACAATTGTCACAAATTTCGCAATTGCTTGTGGTCAGCGGTTTCTGAGCAGGGTAGACTATAATGTACCGATTTTTCACAGAACTGCCACGTATTAGTTTGTCCTTGATAGGTATGAAGAATTTTCTGTGTAACACTGTTTGAAATACCGGGGAGGTGTTTAGCCGGAGCACCACTTCTTGCTTTTGCGACTCACTCATCTCGACAGATTACTACGGCAAAAATTATAGTAACAGTTTCTATTGTTTTTCAAACAAGGCACACAATATAAAAGTAACTATTTTTGTCGTTCGCTTCGCGCTGGCTCGAGCAGAAGCATAAAGGACACTGAACTTGGCGGTCTGAAATAGCTATATCCCACTTTTTCTCAACAATTTGTTCAAACCAAACGAGCTACAAATTTGTTTTCAAACTTTTTTTAAATTCGGGGATGATGCTTTAACACCCTAGCTTTCCCATCTGGCTACGTACTTGGTATAGTTATAGATATAACATTCCCAATCGAATTACCCATTCAAATATCAACATTCCAGCGATGTGATGCACAATTAAGCCTGCCTGATGACAGTTGTTAGCAGATCGTCCAATGATTTTATGGTCAAATTCCACACAACCATCCCGTCAATTATCGCCATGAACTAGACTGCCCTTTTACTAAGGCAGGTAGGACTAATTAAAACTGGTTCAGAACAATCACGATCGATCACGATGTCCATAAATCTCGTCCAATTGGTTCGAAAAACCGATAATTTCCTTAAAATCAAAACAACACGTGAGTCCTCCTCACCCGATGGAGGCAGCAAAGCGATCCAGCCAGAGGCAGAGCCAGCAGCGTATCATTATCGGCCACATTATGCAAATGAACCACGGCCAGTTCCTTCCTTATTTAACCCTTCTGTGCTCATGCCGAGATTGATCTCTGGTGGGACATTATTTTATTAAGAACGGTTCAACTCTCGCTTTTTTCCGTTTCATTCGTTTCTGGTTCCTTCGGTTATCGATTCCCGATTGGCCACCGCGTATTGGTTGTTGTGCTACTGCTGCTGCTACTGCCGCTGATGTGGCCAAATAAATATTCATGAGCTCGACGAACCCGGGACCGGCTGAACGATGGCCTTATAGGACAGGAAATGCCTACCGGTATAGCAGAGTCTGCATATGCGGTATAAACAGCAGCATCAGGGCTTGTGCCATGGCCATAATCGGAGCCACCAACAACCAACACAACGCGGCTCGGTCGCGCAACGGCAGCAGCGAATCCTAATGGTTAAGCTTCGAAGCGAAGGAAAATAAATGCTTGACAACTTGGTTCCAGTTTTTGAAGTCCACACGGTGCTAATCACGGACTGTTTGGAGGTCTTAGGTGATTTGATTTTTCACTATTTTCTGTTTATTAAATATTTACAATACGGTCATTGACTTGCGTGATATTTTAGATTTTTCCGATGCAGCTGACGTGAAAAATACGTGAACAAACTGTTTTTTATTTTCTATCCAGCTTTTTCCGTACCATAATATCTGGTCGTTTGTCCCAGTTCGCTAATATCGTCCTGTTCGTAATATGTTAACAATCCTTACTTTAAACATAGTTGTTAACGCTAACGACGCTGAATCCCTCTGGATAAATACTCGCCATCTCTATCGTTTGTTTACCATTTATCTGTCAGTGTCATTCCAATCGAGCACGAGACCTGTCAATGACCCTCGTTCGAGAAGGATTCGAAGACGTTTTCCTCGGATAGAGTGCTTTTGACAGATCTCGTGCTCGATTGAAATGACACTGGCAGATAAATAGTAAACAAACAATAAAGATGGCGTGTCTTTATCCAGAGAGACGAGGGATTCAGCGTCTTTAATTTACGCCATCCGCTCACCTCCTAGGAAGAGGACCACGTCCGACAAACCGCTCAACATCGTTGAACCCGTGTTGGACGATTTTGAAACAAGTTTTGAGCTTCTCAGTGGAAATCATCCTACGTTAGTCAAATACGTGGAACGTAACCCTAGCAACAATTGAGGTTTTATGGTAGTTTTATAGCCTCTAATAAAACTTATGGCGTTTTCGATTGACCCCGAAACTGAGTCAGGTTCTAACCCCAACCGCTGTCAGTTCATACCTTTTGACAGCAGTTGGGATTAGAAACTAACTCAGTTCCGCTTCAAGCAAAAACAGCCCGGGGACAACTTGACAGCTCCCATATATTGAACTCATAAGCAAATTTTGTGGTGATTTGGTGATGTCATGGCGGCTCGAATGGAGCAAAATTTGAAAAAGGCGCATCCCATTTACTGTTTTCCATATCTAAAAAATAATCAATTTAAGCATTTCTTTCATCAAATTTATTTCGTTGTTCACATTAGAAACTGCCCTCATTCCCCCATACTTAAACAGAAACATAGATTCCATACCAAAACCATCGCAACATCTTCCGGACAGAATTATTGCAAAAGTCGAACAAAACTCTGGCCGAAGTCGAACAAAATTGTACATTCCTGGCAGCATTCTTGCTGAAACCGAGCACTACTGGTTTGATGCCAGAATTCTGATAAAAGCACACAAATTTTATTCAAAACCAATTTTGCTAAATGTGTAGAAAATCCTACATATATTGTTTATTCTCCCAATCAAAATGCTAGAATTCTTGACGTTCTTAATGAACTTGAAACAAGATGTCGCAGGGTCACGAATTGTTAAGCTTGGTGATTTACTTTCATTGGCCAAAAAGTTTTTCATTTATATTTCATTTATAACACCAATGATTTACCGATTACAAACTTCACACAACAAGAAAATCAAAACATTTTTAGGAAGGAAGAGAGGCGGTTGCTAAAAACAACACCTTCCAGCTAAATCTATAATAAGATTTATGTAACTTTGCTGACGGTTTCCAATCAGGGATAAATTTATTCTCTAATAATATTTTTCTTTATCCACATTTTGGAATACGCTTTTTCTAAATGTTGTTCTAGCCGCATTGACGGCGTTCATAACACACGTAACGAAACACGCTTTTCTCTTGAAACTTTTTCGTGTCGTTGTTCGTGGTAGTCGTACAGAAAAGGCATACTAGCGCCACCATCAAATCGGTGGTACATATATGAAACAAGCACTATCTGTCAAGTTGTCCCCAGGCTGAGCAAAAACGACATTAGATTGCACTTGTAGCATGCTATAAAACTTCAATTGTTACACGGGAATGGGGCGTTGCTATCAAGGTGGCGTAAACAACTATTGTTAAACTAAGACCTATTAACTTATTACGAATAAGACTGTGTAGACCGCCATTATGGCACGTTAAAAACTGAATTCATTAGTGATACACAATTATTTAGTGAAATTGAATAAACAAAACTACACCTTGCATTCAAACATCTTGAGCTCTATTTTGTTGTTGGCTTTACTGTCAAAGACCCTGTGGCCAGCGATGCCAGATTCTCGCGACATTAAATCCGTAGATTTGCGCTGCACTCAACAAAGAAACAAAAGTATTCCAAATTAGGTTTTACACCAACCGACATAACCCCACAAAATGATGAACTTCGTTTGACAATTCTCGGTGGTTTGTTTACATAGGAGTTACGTGAGTTCGAATGTGACAGATGAGCACCCGTTGCACTCGAACTCACGCAACTGACATAGTAAACAAACAACCGAGAATTGTCAAACGTGAACTTCATTCAGCAAGAGCTCATTCGTGTCGTCATCTTGCAGAACTCAATAGTGTTTTTCACCCCATTTAGGGATTGTGTGCCCAAACTCAATTCCAAGTTAAAGTTATATTCATTAATGAATTGATATTTAGTACTCTACAAATGCTTCTTACTAGTAGGCAGCATTTTCAATACACAACAGCAGTAAAAAGCATTTTGAAATACCAATCCAACCGGCTTATTCAAGACGCACTGTTAAGGCCTGTTTGTAACCTAAAAATTAGCAATGCTGAAAAATTTCTTAAAATTATATTACACAATGGATGAAAAGTATTTTTTAGTCCACATTGTCCTTGTAAAGCTTCAAATTTTATATGACAATATCTATAGAATTAGAATTGTTCAGTCTAGTCGAGGGTTCTAACGTCGCTCATGTTGTTCGTTCAGGAACCATTCTTGTTAGTTCTACAGTAAGAATACAATTTTTCAAAATATTTTTATGCCAGTAATTGTGAGATATCGTGATATTAGTTCCGTTCCTTTGCACAACAAATTCGTATCGCACCTTCGAGCGTTATATGGAACAACAAATTTGAAATCCCATCGCTTGGTTTCAACCGATTTAACGTGAGATATCTCTCTGGTTATTCTTTTTTAACCATCGTTACCTGCCCTTTTCGTTTCGTTTCACTTTATCGTACGCTGCCTGGAAATTCACAATCGGATGGTGAGTCAGCTTGTCGTATTTTCGAAATTTGTCCAAGATATATCGCAGAGTAAACGTCTGGTCCGTCGTAAATCGTCTGTTTTAGTATTCACCGTCACCCGATTCAGCCAACGGGCGCAGTCTTTTAAACAGAACAGGGTATTCATAGGCGATATTGAGGATTGTTATGCGATATTGAGGATCATGCAGTGGATTGCTTCGTCCTGCTTGTCACTCCCGACTTTTAGATGTTCGAACGGGATTCTGATATTGCCATCTGGTCACTTATTCTTAATACTTATTGGTGATTGTGTTATCCCAAATTTTTGTTATATTGTTCGTTTATATGACGCTATTCAATGCGGAGCCATAGCCTTTTATATATTTACAACAAATAAAGATAATGATTTTTTCAATAGGCTAGTAGTATTTCCCTCGCGCGCAATTAACTAATGCGCGCGGAGCTTTTTTGTGGAGGGTATTTGTAGCATTCAGTCTGCTTCTTTGGTCGTCACTTCGTCCATGCTAACAACGCAGCAATTGCCTTGAATTTAACGGTCGGTTGGCTTTGTATGCTTCTTTGATTTGCTGACTACGGTCGTGAAACCTTCCGAAATGTGCCACATCAAATTGCACCACGGAAAAAACGCTGTAAAAAATTACCAAGTTTGTCCGATTCTTTTCAAACTTTCAGACAATGCAATATAACCCATTAGTAAGTTTTTGGCATATTTATTTTATTCAATTACAACACCACAACCTTACGCTCGCACATTACGCTTAGCTCCCCTCATAAGTTTCTGTACAACATCTAGCTTCAGCTTCTCCTGTACGGAAACCCATTTTTTCTTCATGTCTTCCTCAGATTTGACCTCCTTGGGATGCTTCCGTAGTGCCTGCTGAATTTTTCGATGTGCCTTAGTTCCGGTTCATTTCCTTGGGTACGAAAGTAGCCCCGTTGGCTTCGTACCATTCCAGGACAACATTTGAATAGTGGCTCGAAGCTAGATCCGGCCAGAAGATCCTATGACCCTCGGGTTATTTCAACAGAGGCAGGGATGTTATGCACCTCAGAGCAAATAAAGAGAAAAAAACAAACGCTCTTTGCACTTTTCATGCGAACCACCGCTCTTCTCTTTCGCAATAAACCTCTTCACTCCGATGCGTGTTGCTTCCACACGTGTATTCTACTCCATGACTGCACGCCACAAAGAGTAGAAATAAAGAGGCTCTTTCGTGTGTATCTTGGTCCCACGCCCACGTAAGTGGAGAAGGCAACCAAAAAACATTTTTAAAACGTTCTTTCGGTCAAACTTTATCTGAATTGTAGTTTGATTCGCCTTCTTACCTGCTTTCCAGTGAGGGGAGGCACAAAAAAGTGGCTCTTCAAGGTGACTCTTTGAACGAAATTGTTCAGCTCTTGGTGCACTCTTTTTAGTTTTCAAGTGTCTCTTTGTGCGGTCGTTCTGCACATCGCAGTGTTTTTGTGCTGCTCTATTTTCAATCGGTGTGTTTCGCTCTTTGTGGCTCATTGTGTGAGCAAATAACAAGCCTGAACAGAGGAAACAGTGGCTTCTGAAGACACTCCTCGAGATAGATCTCCCCGTTTACAGTCTCGGTAGTCAGGAAAGGCTTACTCCGTTTGCCACAAAAGCAAATCGCTTGACAAATCATGTATTTATTGGCAAACTTTGAAAGTTTCTGCTTCCTTACTTCCTCCGGAACATCAAATTTGTGCTGGGTGGTGAAGAATAGTTGCCCCGGAAGCTACAGAATGTCCGCCTTGATGCAAGTCTTATTATCCATGATGAGATAATGAGGCTTCGTCAGCATCTGGGTGTACAGTTTTCACGTCCATGACTTTCCCACCATATTTTTCCGATCGTCACGATTTGGAGCCTTCTGCACTTTGTTCCTCCCGGCCTTTGGCTCTCTGAACCAAAGACTTGGACAGATTCAACTTTTTAGGCACACCCCTGACCGAAGCATTGGATTACGCCTAAACTCTTTCACTACACGCTTGTGATCCTGACCACTAATAGAACATCAATTCTGCCTGCATTTCTCCTTCCTTTCGATGCTCACAGTTTAGTAGTACCTTTTAATCATACGACTCACGGTTGATTGCACGATTCCCAATTGTTTTCCGATGTCCCGATGAGTGTCGCAAAATGAATTCGTGACGTTGCTTTTCGTTCCAATTCTCGAAAAACTGACAGCTAAAGACGCTCAATTACTGAATAAAGCCTCGCCATCTTATCCCAACTAAATAAAATGGTTTTCTGCAAACTAGCACCACTGTCACAGCGTTAGCTTTAGTTGACTCATATACTACAGTTACCGCAAAGTTGCAACGTCGATAATTTAAAAATATTGGCTTTTTTCGCTTTCCGGTAAACTACAACCTTCATGCGGAATGGGTTCGGTTCTGTGGTTTACCAAAAAATTACAATATAACGGATAGTTGCAATGGTTAAAGCAGCTTTTAGTAGGCACCGTAATGATAAAAGTTATATGTTTTATCTTGCCTTAGAGATTCGATTCAGAAATTTATTCCAAATACTTTAACTCACTATCGCAATAGATTACAAAATTCATTAATCAGATTGCAACATTTGACAAGTTTTCTGCTCGATTGGAATGACACTGACAGATAAATGGTAAACAAACGATTGACGTGACGAGTCTATCCAGAGGGATTCAGCGTCGTTCTGACAGCGATAAAAACACAATGTAATAAATACTTTCTAAACTACTTCCTCCCACATTTTCAAGAGGAAACATCCCGATGTGTTGTTTTGTGCAGCGTTTTTTTCATGATGCAATTTGATTAATCTTTATCTACCATTTGCATCTTGTTTGGCGGTGCTATTTGTTGCTATAAAAGTACTGGATGTAATCGTTGATGATTCAATATAAGATTCTGGTTTAGCTGTCGTTGCTGGTTGGACCACTGCTTGCGTTTTAGCTTTCGGCGTTGAAGTTGAGATTTTTTTTTGGTTATGGCAAAATTCAATGTATGCCAGCCGCGCTGGAGGGAATATTGCAGTTGTTTGCCTCGTCCTTAGTTCGTTTGTGGCAGCGCGTTCATTCAGTTATTTTCGCTTCAAATTCAACTTCATAGATTACACAATTCACTTTTTCTCGAAAATGAAACAGATGCCACCTTCTGCTTTTAATTCCACAGAGCTCATATATAACATATGAATGTTTTGGTGGGTGAATGCATTAATATTGCCTCCGAGCTGAAGGCTTTAGACTCTGCTTTAAACTTCAGTCAAGATGCAGATTAAAGAATGAATAAGGCGTTGAAACTGAATCCTGGTTGCGGTTAATGCAGCAGAAATGGGCAACAAAAGAGAGATTTTATGCCACTGTTTTCCATAGTTGTTCGTAGAATTGAAACGTAACAGTTTGTTGGTTATATGGTCGGTGTTAAGTCAGACCGGACCAAGTCGCAAAACATAAAAAAATGAGATAATGATGTCACTGGATAGGAAATTCCGTCAGCTACATTCGACTTTTGCCAGATTTGGAATATGTAACAATAATCAAGAATTATAACAAAAATTAATTTTCAATTATAATGTAAAGGATGCTACGATTCAAACTTTAAACTCGTTTTTCTCGAAATCAATATTTTGTCACTTAGTCCGGTCTGACTTAACACCGACCATATGTGCCAGTTGGTTACATTTTCCAGGGTCACGAAGAAAGGAATAGAGTGTTCTATCTGCATTCTCACAACCCAGACAGCTTAGGAAATGGGGAACAAATTCCTGAACACGTCTTTATCGGCGACAGCTTCGTCGTCTTGCGACATGAATCTACGGATAACGCCATCAGGTTACCAGGAGACAAATCATGTAGTCTTTCGTCGATCGCACCGCCCTCCTTGTAGACGGGGACCTTAATCTTAACTTAATCCTGTTCATAAAGATGTGTCATGCTGTTACTGTAGCTAAATTGATCTAGTGAGGTACGAGCTATGCACACCAGAGCCAAATTTCGAACATGTTGAAGCTGAATGAGATTAATGTTATATCTGGCAATACACATATTCACTTTTAACGTGACGTTGGTTGATGGACAGATTTAGATAACTCTAATTGCTTTAGTAATAAAAGTTTTTCCTTCTCGTGTTGTTGATCGCTTTCACGTGTCATTCATGGCAAAGTTTTCCTCATTTTTGTTGTACCCTCATTCGTACGATGTGGACGACCATATCGCTCCTTTTTGACGTATAACCGCTGTAAGCATTCGCCTTCTAGTTTGGTCAAGTACAAATCCCACACACCACCAGAACATGGTCAGAGGCGACGTTCGTTTCTCAGAAGGTCCTGACATCAATGACATCGGAGAAATACCCAGCTGATTTTGGATCGCGTTTTGCTATTCGGGATATCCAGTTGTGCTTCTTAATAGCATTTCGTCTTAAAAAGTGCTACAGATATTCATATTTACATCGGGCCGCGCCGAGGTTGGTCAACCAATATTTCTAACTATCAAAGACAACTGTCACGATACTCAGTGTCCTTTTCGCTTTTACCTGAACCAGCGCCAATCGATCGACAAATCAGCTGTCAGGCTACGTGCACGAATCAAATATACGAATTAAAACAGATATAACAGTTAAAAAAGGATCCAAGATATCGATTCATCAACAGAGAGGAGAAAACGTTGCTTGAATTCTATGAAATAAACAATTTATCATTTGCAGATGAGACAATAAATTAAATTCTATTCAATACGACTTTTACTGGATTTATTGATTTGAACTACATATAATTTCCCCGACTCACTATCGCCGAAATGCGGTATAACTTTTGGAAGCCGTTTTATAAAGCAGGGTCTATATTCTCGAGTTGAATTTTCGATCGCTGGTATTTATTATCGCACAACGTGGTTTTGCGGATTCTCCATTTTGTTAAGATGATTTTCCAATAGAAAAAATAACTGTCGATCATTGGCAACCTTCTTCAAAAGTACACTGAGATAAATCCGTAGATTTCCGTAGAAAAAATTTCATTTCCGTAGATTTTACGGATCCGTAGATCCGTAGAAAACCTCCAAATCCGTAGATCTACAGAGATTTCCGTAGATCTGACATCGCTGCCTGTGGCTGAAACCGCTGTTAAGTTGAGGCGGATCCCAGTAATCTAAGGGGGCGGCTTTTTGCGTGCCATAATGGCGGTCTAAATTGATCAGTTCGTAATACGTTTAATTGCCCTTTTTTGACAATAATCGTTTACGTCAACCGCCCAGTGAGATTAAGTCATCCTACGTTAGTCCAATGCGTTGGATGTTTATTCAATGAACGCCCGACATCTGCAATTGGGCGTTGCTGTTAAGTTGGCGTAAACGATTATTGTCAAAAAGGGCAATTAAACGTATTACGAACTGAACAATTTAGACCGCCATTATGGCACGTAAAAAGCTGGATTGAAAATTAAACCTACAGTAATGTTACGGCGGATAGCCTAGAACAAAAATTTTTTTTTTCTTTGAAAATTGCCGTTTACTGTAAAAGTAGTGTGGGATAGAGTTTAGTAAAAATACATAGAATAATATTGTTATTCTAGTCACTCTTGTGTCTGTTTAAATTTTAAATTTGCTTAACAAGATTTGTATGGCATTTCTCACGCACTTTGAATGTATGCGGGACGTTTTTTCGCATGTCCCCCGTATAAAAATGACTACTGTATTCTATTCTTCAGTTAATGACCCTATTCAGTATTAACTCAATCGATGCCATATGCCAGTAAGCAGATTCTTGAGCTGACTTCCTACTATAAAATTGAACAAGTATATAATTTTAATTAAAACAGTCCAACATCTACCGACGGCAGCATGTTCCTAAGAACAAAAACAAAACTCGAATCCAAGTTGCTACCGCGAGACCGTCGTCTTCCGCTGATACAGAACCTCGAAGCTTGAATGGGCGAAATCCCCCCCATTAGTAAGGTGAAAAAAGTAAGATATAATCAAACCCAGGAATAATCGTCCATCTTCAAGCGACGGGAAGCAAAACAACCAATAACCGAAACAAACAAGCGCGAACCGCGCGACGACATAAAAGTGTAAAACTCCAATCGCTTTTGTTTCATTAGAATCATAAATTACGCGCTAATTGACATTGACCAGGACCAGGTATGTATTCACATTCTGCCTGCTCTCTCTCTCGCTGGCAACTGTCCACCGTGTCCAGATGAGCCGGCTGTGAATCGAATATTCTATCTGTACGATAGCACCCTTCCGGTGGAGTCACCGAGGGTGGCGGTGCCAGAGCCTCCCACTTTTCCACCGAGAATGGCCTGCCAAAAGAAGGAAGAAAACGGGACGCAAATCGATTATCATTGATGATTTTCTTATAGAAGGTTCCCCTTCGTGCCATCATGCTGCACATCGCTCGACCGCGATAGAAACAGGCCATACTCACATCGCTGAACGGTGGTGTGATGGCTGATGTGAAGGAATTGATTCCCTCGGTTAGCCAGTAGGTGTCAGCACTATGCAATAGCTGAGATACACTATAGCAACGAAATTGTAGAAAGTGGCATCTATCTGAAACGTTTCATTTGAATGAAAAAGTGAATAGCACTCTAGTCAAAGTTTAACTAAATTTGGAGTAAACATTGCTAATTCAAAATGGTTGTGTTAGATCGCATCGCAAAAAAAATTCGATTCTCAGTCAGCATATTGTGACAAATGTCAAAATAAGCTCAGATGCTAAATCTCACATCATTTGGACAATTTTAATCCTCCGCCCTTTTTGCTTCAAGTTTTTGACATTGACACTATGGGAAAATGTGAGGTAAAAATATATTAAATGCTAAAACTTTTGAAGTAGCATCTTTTCTTAAGGGGTTATATACAAAGTTGGTATTCAAAAAATCGGAAAAATTTGAATATTCTGAAAGTACATACTTTTAAAAATTCCTTTGCGAAATTTTATCCAGATCGGAGCGCTAGATTTTAAATTACAGACATCTGCAGCGCGCTGATTCTTCCACGAATGAAGTTAAGGCAAAACTTTGAACGCAATCATCTCGGAATGAAGTTTTTTGAAAAAGTACCGTTGCCGTGAACGTCATATCTCAGAAATTATCCATCCGATTTTCATTTTTTTCAAATTGTATTTACATTCTCGTGTACTTGAACTGTTCCTTTTCGAGCTCCACAAAACTTCATTTTTGGTCAACGCATATTTTATTGGGAAACCGATCCGTTCAAGTCCACCACAATATATTTTTCTTGATTAATCTTTGAGTTTTTGGATTTCAGTTGAGCGGTTCGGCTGGGAGAGCGTTTACCGCAAACCTTTTTCAAAAAAACACGCTTCGGGGAATGGGCCATAACTCCGACAATCTTGAATTTTTTTATTCAACTTGTTTTTTCTATCTTCGATAGTGCTACCAAGTGTCTTTTGCTTTTTCAAATAAATTTTGCATAAATGCTTTAAAAAATCACGAACTTAGCTCAATTTTTCGCCACAACATTCTTAGTATTTGAAGATATTTTAGTTTTTGGAAAAGTATGGGAAATTGGGGTTTCAAGGCATTTTGTCCCCAAAACCTCCTATTTTTAATAACTTTACTGCTCTATGCTATTCGTTTTGTTCATTACTCTGTTCTGAGTGTCATGTTTGGTAAGTCGGTGGTGCTACGTAATTTATAAATGGTCGGTTGCTTTACGGTCAGAGCTTAAAAAATTGACATCATTTCGTTAACTTGAAAGAGAAACGAAATTCAATTCATGCCCGCCGCGTTGAATGAAAGGTTTGGTTCGTTTCCCTCATCATTCGTTCTCCCGACACAGCGCTTTCAGGTTCCGACCTGTTCGGTTTCAGAAGCAAACCGAATTTTGTTTCTATGCTAGCTCTGAGAGGGATTATTGAGCATGATAAGATATGGATTACGCGGTTCACTTAGGCTCGAAAATTTAGAAAATGCCAGCAGAAATAGGTAACTGATTTTAAAATTTCGCAGCGCTGCTGTTCACTAGAGAGCGACACGGTTATATGAAAAAAATTGCTGCGACCAACTTTCTGGGATCCAGTTGGGTCCTACACTCAAAAAAAGTAAACGTTATGCCTATTGATTTTACACATAGATTTTTGCAATTAACGGAGGCATATAGACACTATTTGCTGGCACATAAACCTAATGTGTGTATTTACAAGAAATATTCTTAATCTTACATTCACATATCATAACTATTAGGCACATAAAACCCCATTCTATAATAATATGCACATATAACTTATCTGTGTGCATACATAGTTTATACAGTTGACACATAGAAGGTATGTGTGCGCGTGATAACAATAGCATTTCTTCTTCATATAAATTTTAAGCGGTTTGAAGCAAATAGAATTAACGTTTGGATTTTTTTCAGTGTAGAGCAACCAACTAATCGACCGATTTAATTGGTTGAAATAAACTGATTTCAACAGATGTTAAACAGAAGCCCATGATAAATCAGTGCAACTCCCATTAGAATCAGTGCAACAATCGACCTATTAATTGGTGGCATAGTCGGCTGATTGTGCCGACGCAAACCGATGTAGTGGGGAAAATCGGTACGATTTTCTATGGGGACCTTCAAGTGTACTGAGGCGCCCTCTACAAAAGTTTAGAGAAAAATCAGGAAAATGTAAACAAACAATATGCATTTAGTTCACATTTTTCGGCACGGAATTTAAGACATTTTTACTAGAAAAAGCTTACTTTTTTCTTAGTAGTGTCGTCAAATAAATGTTCTTGTAAGAAATTTTGTGATCTATTCGTCATTCCAACATAAAACGAGCGTACATAACGAGAACTTATCATCACTAGAGTCGCTGAATATTTACATTTTTCGTTGTTATAGTTATGCATGGTAACTGACTGTAAACGGTCGCAATTTAGACAGAGCAATATATTTGAAGTATCTATTATCGGTTTTTAATGGCTAAAATTCAAGATAAATATGCAAATTATGTATGTTTCGGTAAGTGCTTTTCTGCGATATTTTAAGTTCTGTGCTCTTCTCTCGTTTGAGACAACCCTACCTCCACCTACAAATATCTCTTTTCTTTGATTGTCAAATGATGCTTTGATTCCCCTATGAGGAAGTAGACAATTTATACCGCCATTACGGTACATAAAAAGTTGGACACTTATGTTTGAAACTTTTCAAAGGCATAATTTAGGAATTTCAACCAGCAAGAAGTCGGACATTCTGTTTTTTCACATCTTAAAATCACGTAAGACGGATAATTGAAGGGGTTAGCATCGTCTCAATTAAAGGTTATGACCTATTCACATTACCTCTGCATGTCTGTCAGATGTGATGCATAGGTATCATGTAATCTATGTTGAAATGTGAAATTTGTTGATTTAGTATTCACATGCAATTAAAATGATCAATTTTTTGTGATAGAAATTGCATTAAAATCATCAGAATAAGAGACGGAAACACAAAAATATGCAAACTGCATATTTCTGTTCCTCACTTTTATACCAACTCAACGTTTTATAGCACGCATCCGAGACCGAACCCATTTCAGCTCCGTCACCTGACAGTCAACATGTTTGCTGGCGATTTCACGCACACTGCCTCACTGCGAGAAGCAAAACGTCAAAATCCTCCTTGAATCAGTCACAGGCCAATTTCGAACTTTTTATGCGACGGCTTCAATCTTACGGGAAAAACATAGTAAACTCATCCTAAATACGCTTCGTAATTGGTTTCTGCTGTGCTTGTTCGTCGCGAGTGATATTTCGGTGTTAAAAGTGCTACAAATCTTGCCCAGCGGAAGTCAACCGGAAGTGGCTTAGTGGAGATGGCCTCAAAGCTAAAAATGTGAAAGTTTTTTCCTCCAATTTTTTTTTTTCGAGGGAAAAGTCCCTTTTTGGGGCTTAACGTTGAAAGGGCGGTGGGGTAGACGTGGATAAGATCCTTGACAACGAGGGCAAATAATTGGCGTCACAGCCTCAGCAAGTATTATCAGTTAAGTCACAGGTTTACTTCTTCCGGAAGGTTCTTGAGACCTTGAAAACAAACTCAGCGTTTTGTAAGATGTCGGTTGTTCGGACCAAAGTCCTCGGCTTGGTGGACGTGATAATGCGCGTTCCCAGTTTGTTTATCATAGATGAAATTCTCAAAATCGGCATGGGATTGCCCAACTCGGCTTCCCCGTCTGGATCGGCTGCTACTGTTCCAACGGGATCCGCTCCTCCGGGCATAGTGTCGGAATCGTTGGTTAATCTGACGGTAAACGCTAGTATGAAAGTGGCGACGGCAGCAGCTACGGATATGCTGGGCAGTGCGGCCGGTATGGGACCGGATCATAGCTCACTGAAAGACGACATCGAGTTCTACAAGTTTGTGTCGCTGACGACGCTCAAATTTCTGCTGTGCTTTTTCGGTAAGTTAACAGTCAATGTAGTGGATATGTTGTTTGCAGAAGTCGTGTGCCGATTTGCGGTTCAGAAGTTCATTCGCATCGCTGATGTGCTCGATTAGAACTGGTTCTGTCTACTTTGCACAGACCTGCCGAGCTCAGCAGTTCTTGAGCAATCTTATGTGATTGCCTATAGGCCTATGACAGCAAAAGCCTTGACAAAGTGGTTGAGCACACTCGGTCAATAGTTACTTGCGAGTATGCTGTTTTGACTCGGTGTTCCTATTAAAAGCATGGATTTGCCTTGATGAATTCGATGCGGTATTTGTGCGTAATCTTTTTAAAGTTTTCAAACTGTGACGATCTAAACATTTGATAGAAATCTGGTTTTCACTGAACGACAGCGAGTATTGAGTTTGATCTTGAGCACAAAATGAGATGTGCTGTCTTTTTCGATCCCGACTCAAGCTGTATATTGAGGAATTCATTCGACCAAGCGTTAAATCCTAAGTGTCGTCATGTCTCTTTTTGACCCTTTGGGTTTACTTACACCATTCATTGTTCTGGGTAAACTCTAGGCTCAAGCTCTCTGGCGGATCGATGATCCTATCGACGATTATTTCTATGCCAAGTTGAGACAGTGGATTGGGATGCTTCCTGAAATAGTACGAGTTCAAATACCACGGTCTTATTTTGAGAACCTTCACTCAGGTGCAATGGCAGAAGTATAAATAGTTCGTCGGTTTTCGGATCGGGGATATACTGAGCTTGTCAAGTCTGTTAGATTGCTGATGGATACCGTCGAAACTGATCAAATGCAGACGTACACCTTTCGTAGAGCCTGTAGGTCCCTGGTACAGAGAACAAGAAATCATTTACCGAAAACCGCAAACGTTGCCAATCCTACCTTCACCAAACACGACGATGGAAATGCCGGCGTTTTTTTTTTCTTTTCAACGATGCAGCGCTGACCGAACCTCTTCTATCGAATTCGGTTGAATATTGAAATGTGATGTCCTTGTCAGAACTTTAGCCTTTCCTTTTCAAATTGAAGATAATGATGCGGTCAGCGCTCTAAGCCAACTACAATTGGGCTACGGAAGCAGAATGCACTGCCGCCCTACGCATAAATGTCCCATGTGCTTTTGATTTCCCTATACACATGGGACAACTATGCGTAGAGCGGCAGTGCAGGAGAGCCAAAAAAGCTCTCTTCCAGATGGCGTAAAATAAAGCGTTTGAAGACAAAATAAAAACTCCGAAAAGTCAGGAATTGTATACCCTTGGCGAGACAGAGACTTCTTCACCAGATGAAGCTACTACTGGACTTTTCCGAAGGTCTACGACTTGTGGAACGAATTGTAGACGCGTTGCCTTTTGATCCACGATAGTTTTACCTAAAGATAAAACAGTCACAGCAAGATTGATATAATATTTTAAAGCAAAGTTTTGTCATGCCTTCAGGGAGACGGTAGTAGTATAATCGCAAAGTAAAAGGAGCGAAGGTGGAAAATAGCGGTCTTTGACAAGGACATGTTTGTCGAAGCACTTAAATTGGCGAGCATGCTCTTGAATCTACGTGTGGTCGAGTGAGAAACAACACTAACAAGGGCGTAAAGTGCGACCATGCCGAGGAAGGGGATAACCGAGAAACGGTCGCTGTCTGCCATATTAGTGGAATATGACGATTGCAGATCTACGTGTAAGTTGCTTCCGGACTTGGAGAAGAAGTCAGAGGCTTCGCAAAGACATCGAAACGGAAACAAAAATTGGCGCGCAGAGCTGCAAGAACCAACAAAGTAATCAAGCTAAGCAAGTCTATTTTGAGAAGCTTTTCCACGAAGCCAACCCGAATCCTTGGAAAGATGCCTTCAGAGTTGGCATGGTGAATATAAAAGACCCAATTGTACCACATAGAAGGCGCCCGGAGGTGATTATCCAAGGGCTTTTCCTCCAGTATATGCCAACGCTTCCACCGTACAGTGAGGAGGATGATTATGAAAAAAAAGCCTGTATAACGAACGAACAACTGATCGAAATAGTGAAAACCATAAAAGGGGTGAATGCTTCAGGATCAGCACGTAAACACATCGATACAGGAGAACCCGGATATGTTTAAAACTACGCTGCTGACTTTTATCGATGAAGAAAGCTTTCCCGATAACTGGAATCGACAGAAACTGATAAGAGTAGTTCTGAACTAAACAGAGAAAAAGATTCCGCTATTGACCGGTGACCACCTTAGATGTATAGAATGCTTTCAACAGTGGTAGTTGGAAAGCAATCGCTCATCCGCTGCACAATATGAGGGTTCTGGAGCACTGAACACTGATCTTCGAGACAGACAAGGGAGAGAAATGGAAGAATGACAACTACGAGGGGCGCTATTTTATGCAACGTACGATAGAGTACTGAAGCTGAACCTTCCCAGTAGCGTAAAGGTTGTCTAGCACGGGTAGTTCGCGTTGTTGCACCGGAAGCGGGGCGTCGAGGCACCAGTGTCCGGAACGCTATGCTCTAACGAGAATCGCCGGACCGACCTCAGCACCTACCAGTTGGCTCGTTGAGTAGGGTAGGTTTGCCGCCGAGGACTATCCGAGTAGCTTGCGGCAACATTGGGACCTAAACTGCCTATAATCGCAAGTCAGTCCCATGTAGATAGGGATCCCATAGTACATGGGACTGACTTGCGATTATGGGCAGTTTCGGGAGAAATTCCGCCGCCGAGAAACTCTCAGTCGAAGTAGGATAGATTCACGGAGACTATCTG
The DNA here is from genome assembly GCF_030247195.1 of Topomyia yanbarensis. Taxonomy (NCBI): domain Eukaryota; kingdom Metazoa; phylum Arthropoda; class Insecta; order Diptera; family Culicidae; genus Topomyia; species Topomyia yanbarensis. The sequence continues at coordinate 12,529,201 of NC_080670.1, read as the reverse complement.
GGTAGATCACAACAAAGCTGGAAGCTAAATGGCTCTAATGAATGCAGAGACCAATGAACTACAAAGAAAATGTCGAGAGGTTTAAAGGAAGAGTAATTAAATGGCGCAAGCGATACTCCTAGTTAACTGCGGAAAATTTGTGAGAAATAAAAAAGGTACGAAAAAGCATACTCAGCCACTTCACAAGGTAATGATTGCCTGGTACGAACGTAAATCTCACATAGTGTCAATGCACCACCGACCAGGCCTTTGAAAATGTTTAGACCTTACTAGAAAATAAAACATATTTCCAGATCTCGACGAAATGAGTAACCTTTCTTTATGTGATAAAGACAAAAATACATTCCTTGCATTCGTGGAACAACTTTGTAATCATTCCAGAAAAAAATGCTGGAGGTCTTAACAATGAATCGATTGCAGTTGAAAATTGACGATGGTAAGTTTGCTTGTAATCCAGTATTACGCTGAGATCTTTAATGTAGTTAACACGTTGTAAATAGCAATATATAAAAATACTATAATCAAAAATTGGCAGCGACGAAAACTGACGACCAGGACTTAAAATACCGCCAACGTCTGTTATGAACAGCGAAAAAAGCTGCGGTCTGAGTGTATTACCTTGAGGTACTCCAGAGCTATTCGAAAAGCAATTAGACTGAGCAGTGCCAATACAAACAGCAAGCTGATGATGGATGAACAAGATGCGATCAAAGCCAGTCACAGAATCTGGTCGGATCTGTATATATCGCATCCGTTTGAAGTTTAATTAACCACTGTTTCAATTGGCTTTGATTCAACGTGCGAAAAAGGTGCACTGATCTACAGCAAAGGAAGGTGCGTCGTTGTCGAGAAACATTTCAGAAGGGAGATTAATTTCCTTCCTCCTGGTGTTAACGAACGACCAGAATCCTAAATTCTTCAATTTACCTAACGTCTATAGAGAAATTCGTTTTGATTAGCTCTCTTACTATCAAGCGAAAAAATCACTTGGATAGAGGACATCGTCGATTTGTTCAGTCTGTGGAGAGTTTTATTAGACCAGGGTGGTATTCTGGCAAGCTGATATTTTGGGATTAAAGCCGCAACACATACCTGAAGTAAACAGGGGCCCTATAGTTTCCTTCCATTCATTAGGTGAAGTGATTGTAAGAATAGGGCGCCAGTTGTAGTGAGCTGTAGCATCGACGACGTCCGCAAACGGGTCAAAACGTTTCAATCAATCCGAATTAGAGAGCACAAAGTAATCTGTTTCGCGAAAGTTTAATTTATCAGTAGTAGCTTGATTGTCATGATAAAGAGACCAGCGAAACGTCAGCACTTACGAATACTACGTCCCAAAAAGCGCGACCGATGATTCGAAATTAGGCTAACCTGTCTCAGTCCATGAAAAGCTATTCCGTGAATTAACAGAGGACTCGCATGAGCGGTAGTTGAATTGACACAGAAAAAGCAGCCCTTTTATTTGCATTTTGCATGACATAGGACAGCATTTCGGGCTTAATCGCAGCAATTTCAGCTCGTATATTAACTTTGAGTTCGTCAAGGTTCGTAAGTTTGCTAGAAAAAACTTTACTTTTCAAGTAATTCCACAGAAAAAAGTCTGGTACCGTTAAATTCGGAGAACGAGGAGGACATTCCAAATCTCCATTTGTTGAGGCAGCGCGTCCTGGGAATTTGCTCTGCAAGAAACTTGATTTGAGCAAGCGGCTGTGTTGTGGCAAGGTGCCCTGTCTTGTTGAAAACAGAAATTTTTCAGGCCTTTTTTGTGCATTTGTGGACAGATAAAGTGCGCCAAAATCCAACGGTAGCGTGCGCCGTCGATGGTCTCTCCCTCTTTGAAAAAATAAGGACCTATGATAGTTTTGTTGCACACTCCGGCCCAAACATTTACTTTCTAGTCGTGCAGTTGTGTTTGATGTATAACGTGTGGGTTCTGTGTCCTCAATTCGACAATTTTGTTTGTTTACTCCGCCGTTTTGTAGGCGCCGAATGCCTTTTACGATAAGCAGGCACAGTTTTCACTATTGAACGATCGTTTTCAATGTAAACCGCTACGATTTCAGCGTGTTCTTTGGGTGTAAATCAACACGTAGCTAAAATGGCACTAAATGACGTTTCAGAATTGTGTTTATCTGTCAAGATCGGCTGGAAAATGGCGGAGTTGTTCAATGTTGAAATAGATGGCGCACCCTGTATATTCAAATTTTTTCTTCTGAAGAATCGATGCCCTCATAAATTACTGCAGAAGCATAAAAAGCCCTTCATCATTGGATGTGATGCTAATGCACATCGCACAGAATGGGGTAGCACGGTTTTAATTTCCAGAGGTGTACGTACGTCGTGATGTTCCTTGGCGGAACGAAAATTTAGTAACACTTAGAAAGGATGCTAGACGCTTGTTCAATGAAGTGAAGATTACAGGTAACTTATCAGACCACAGAACCACTCTTACCAAATACAACGTTGAGTTGAGAAAGGTTAAAAACTACCAATGAGCGAGTTTTCTAAAAACATCGGAAGCTTGCCAGTGGAAGTTCGCCTGTTGATATAAACACTTTCGAAACTGATGGAAAAACTATTGGACGACTATAATACCTTAGTGACATTTATTGAGAAAACCATCGATTATAAGGAAATAGCAATTTCTACTTTTCTTCACGTCGAGAGTGCTATAAAAATGAAATGAAAAGTTCTCTTAGATTTATAAAACTTTGTAGTAAACATAGTAAGTAAGAGCTGGGCCAAATTACCTAAAAATAGGCTATGAGCTGTAACGTCGAAACCAACCGATTTGCGAAAACTTGTTTTCCTGAAAGCTCGGCCGACTGCGCACACTTTCCTCTCAAAGAGTTTTTCGCGATCGCGTATCACATCGTATATACGGCAAAAGGTCCGAATTGGACCAACCCATATTCTATTATTCACACAGCGATTAAACAAAAACAGTTGGTAGTCTCATTTAATGCACTGTGCACTTGCCAACAAAAATCTCGGATTACACATTTTTCAAAAAAACACTCCAAAACTATATTCGCCCCTAGCGCACGCACACGAAAACTGAGAACCGCAAAATTTTGCAAGATGGAGCAGAACTACATGACAGCCATGAAAATGATATATACGCTTCTCATAATATTACCATAGCTGGGGATCCGAATTAACCAGCGAATTTGTCCACTTCCCCCCATTTTAGACTACTTTCTTTTTTCTGCGAGACATTGTTTATGAATGGCCCTCAAAGATACAATATTCCATAAATATCACGTAACATCGATGACGGACCAGTGGGACTAAGGCCAAGTTCCCTCCGGGTCGTGCCAAACTAAGAAGCAACATCAATTTAGGCACAGAGAACAGACGTCCTTTCCGAGCGTAAAAGTTGAGTATAAAATTTACGGCACTCCAAGCGGATACTTGTTCAATTGACAAAATAAATATTTTAAACTTGTTTGGTCGAATCTGGGTGCCTGTTTTCTGTGACATTAATACATACTAGAACAGGAATAATAACTGGTAGATTAGTTGCAGGGAAATTAGTATCAGTGAACATTACGGTTAATAGCGCTCTTTGATTTACTTAATAATCGATTGATCCGCTTCAGACGCAGGGGACCCAAGAGGAGATCAGACAGAAGCAGAATCAATGCTAAGTTTTAGTTGCATCACTGACGATTTAGCACGCGCTGTTAGGGGCAGGGTACATTGGACTAGACAAAATAGAGAGCTTGGCGCTACACACTTCGATACAAACAGGCGCAAAGTGTAGTCCTCCTGAGGACCGGTGTTTACATGGTAGACAGTTGGCCACCTGCGTATAATGAAGGAACTCAAACTAAACCTTGTCTTCACCACAGTTAAAGAAGTCATCAAATGTGGGATGTACTGGTTCCATACTACCTCAAGATATAATATCATTCTATACGGATGGTTCTAAAATGGATGAGCTAAGTGGATCAGGAGTATACGGAGCAGCAATTAAAGAAGAGATATCAATGGGAAAGAGGACCTACAGTTTTCCAGGCAGAGATATATGTAATATAGACCTGCTCGGAGGTCTGCAGGAAACTACAGACATGTAAAAATCACAATCTTCTCAGACAGCCAAGTAGCACTGTTTGCAATAAGGTCATCGAAATATGAGTCCAAATATGTGAGAGTGCATCACATCTTTTCAACAACTGGCTGCTTGGAATAAAGTAATGATATTATTTCTTCGAAGGAATATAATGAAAACACAAAACGAGGTCTGGTTTCCAACCGCCGCGAATTGTAAGATATCGTATATAAGATTTTCCAATACCCATCGTTTGAAAGCGCATCCCTGTATGCAGGTCTCCTAAAAGAAGTTCTACCGTATGCCAACTGGAGTCAACGTATGTAAACAATTATCCTACGCACACCTACTTTCACATTGCATCGGTAGGTCCCTCTGTCTCTTTCATTCCTTGGAATGAAAGGCGCATATTGATGTTTGGTTGCAGATCTGATTAAAAAATTAGGATTAGATTTGCCGATGTCTGACAACTTGGTTTTCGTTTAAAAACTACGATGTTTGAAAATTTTCTCTAATTTCGCGTCGTTTGTCAAAACCAATTCAATTCTCTGTAAACGAATCGTCTTAAACGCAGATCTAGTATTTTCAATCACGAACCACTATACTGCCCATAAACGCATAAGAGTCCCATGTGGATTTTTGTCGAAAATGAGTTATCCGTTGGATTGTATTCTGTATCACCACTGAATCACACTGCACAAATAAGATTACCGGGTTTGTTCAGAAAATATCAAAAAAAAATACCAAAACATGGTTGTCCCATCCATTTGGCTCAATGGATGGGACAATCTTGAACAGCGTTTTTCTCGGCTTGCTGTTTTTCAACATGGGACTCTTATGCTGTTATGGGCAGTATAGTCTCGTAAAAACATTGTACTATTGTACCGCAATGTGAAAAACGAAAACGCCATTAAAGTATATCAATTCCAAAGAAAGAGACATTTTAGTAATCGAAAACCTGTCAGGTACATGCTCGTAATGGCGATTGCCAAAATTTGTTTGTGCAGACGCTATCCCATACCTGACGTGGCCTTTATAGTTTTTCCAACATTAAAAAGTAAAAGGAACCCCACCCATTGCCTCGCCCTTCTTTCTTTTATCATTTATCAATCCGGTTTCGTCCGCTTAGCTAATCAAAGTGCTGTGTGTTATCGATGGCACCTTGACCCAGGCGAGTTATCTACCGCAAATTTAACATCATCATTTCCTCCACTCATTTGTTTATCGTCTTTACGATATTTTGTTATTGTAGATGCTTACAGATTAGGGATTCACGGAAATACGCCAGCAGACGACAGAAACCGACCGATAACATTTCACCGGTCGATTTTTGAACTTGCTAAAACAAACCAAACTACCCCACCCTTTGATCAATACGTAATACAATTTTTAATCAAATATTTATTAACTTCTTCCACTCAGAACTAACCAAAACTAATTTATCGACAAGAGACAGAAAAAAAAACTTTTTCACATGGCATGTGGCTCGAGTCCCGCACTAGTCGGCTTCTCAATCGACGTGTTTTGTGCTGACTCATGCAGAGAAGCTAAAGCTTCGCTGTTGGGTCGTCGTCATATAGGGGAGAATGTCGTCATCGTATGTAATCGGCTACTTCTGAATTTAATCCATCAACTAGACCTTTATTTATATTGAATACGATCTATCATACTTCTGTAGTAATGTTTGTCCCTACAATAGCTTCGAAAAAATTGTATAAATTCAATCAATTAACAAGTTCAATTATACTCTTCATTTACCCCCTGTCACTAGGTTGCCTGAGCGCAGCGTGCGTCTTCATGCTCTGGACACGCCACCTAGTCATAGTGTACATGTACATCATTTCGGTGGGTTTGATCTTTCTGTCCTACTGGAGCAATGTGTCCGCCCTGTCGGTTATATCGGACGGTCCCAGCCTGCTGGAGGACATTCTCTCGCTCAACATGGAACGGCTGCTGGATCCGGGAGGTGTCGCTCTTTCCATACTGCCCCACCTGCTGGCCCAGTGGCTGATGGGAGTCATCTTTGCCTACATCCACCTGGGACCGAAGTAAGTTACTTCCAGTATGCTTCAAAGTCTTCCGACCGCTAATTTCCTATCCTTCCTTTCAGATACAAATTGATCCAGAAAGCGCTGCCATTTAGCTTCCTGATGCCGTTGTTCCTGGCGATGCTGCCGCTACCGACGGTAGTGCTGAAACATTCCCCCGCATTCGCCGCCATTCTACCACTAGTACTGTCCAAAATAGCCCTCTGGAGTTCCTCGTTCGATGTGGTCAAAACGATACTCAGCGGCTATCAACATGCTCGAAACTTTGCCAGCAACTTTGGCATCTCAGCACTGATCGAAAACGAATGGCAGCGGTTAAATGTGCCCTGCGTTCTTAGGGCCTTCTGGTCCATCCGACTAACCGAACAATTGATCGGCCTTTTAATGAACTCCGATGTTCCGCTAAGATTTGCCACAACCGTTCAGAGTCTGCTGGTCAGCGGCTGCGAAACGTTGACAGCCGTGCTCGGAATGACCAGCATAATTTCCCTGATCTGTCATTACATTGGGAAAGCATTTCAACTGTTTCTGCTCTCGGAAGATTACGACGAGGATAAATCGATCGGAACGGTGTCTGCGATTCTGTTCTACATACTAGCACTACAAACCGGACTAACTTCACTTACTCCCGATAAGCGGTTTATTCGGTTGTGCCGGAATCTTTGTCTGCTCATAACCGCGTTGCTACATTTCCTGCACAACATCGTTGCGCCGATTCTGATGTCTCTTAGTGCGGCCAGGAACCCATCGAGGTAAGCTTTGTGTGTGTGTTGAATCTTTTCATTCGCTCACATTTAATGATTCCAGAAAACGCCACGCTCGTGCTCTGATGGTATGCGCCTTTCTCCTACTCACTCCGCTTGGACTTCTGAGTCTTTTATGGACGCGCCACGCACCGTCAACCTGGCTTCTAGCGGTGACAGCTTTTTCGGTTGAAGTGATTGTGAAAGTAAGAGTCGAATCCATCCAATCAATCGCTATCTAATTGAATAACAAACTTCTTCCAGGTGCTGGTCAGTCTAGCAACTTACACACTGTTCCTGCTGGACGCTAGGCGGCAAACTTTCTGGGAAAAACTAGATGACTACGTGTATTACATTCGGGCCTTTGGAAATTCAGTAGAATTCTGCTTTGGAATATTCCTGTTCTTCAATGGCGCCTGGATCCTTATCTTCGAATCAGGTAAGCCCATTGTTTCGGACGTCCTACTAACTGTGCTCGAGTGCGTTGACTAATCACCCGAACTTTTATGTTGTCCATCGTTTTATGTGCTAACACATTTGGCTGCCGCTGTTTTGTTGGTAAAACTCCCCTCCGTTCCTTATCTATGTCGAACTGCTGGGGGTGGGCGTAGCGTATTGGTAAATCGATTGCCTTGTACGCAGCGCACCTGGGTTCGAGTCCCGACCCCGCACATAGGGTTGGAAATTTTTCCTAAGAGATTTTTCTAACCCGAAGAGGCGAATGACCTTGAGGTTAAAACCTCTATAATTGAAATAAAAAAAAAATATGTCGAACTGCTTATTTTTTGTGTATGTTTAGGTTCGATAGTTTTTATCAATAGTTTATTTTCAATTTATCCCGCCCCCTCACGCTCCTATTCCGAAAATCCTTTCGCTTTTCTAAAACAAACAATTTGCGACCGTACAATTCAAAACTTAACCGATCGACACATGAAACTCCTGTTGATGCGCTCGTGGGCGCGATGACAACATGACTACCACTACTTAGCTACCATTCCTGTAGGCGGTGCGATCCGGGCGCTGATGATGTGTATCCACGCGTACTTCAACATCTGGTGCGAGGCGCGGGCCGGCTGGGGCGTGTTCATGAAGCGCCGGACGGCGGTGCACAAGATTAGTTCGCTGCCGGAGGCCACACCGCTGCAGCTGATGTCGTTCGACGATGTGTGTGCCATCTGTTATCAGGTGAGTTCTTTGAGATCCAGAATTACAAATACAGTCGCCTTTTCAGTGTTTGCTAAAAATGCAGGCTTTCCTTTAACCTATATTTCTAATCAACTCATTTCAGGAAATGACCTCAGCGAAAATCACCCGCTGCAAGCACTATTTCCACGGTGTATGCTTGAGGAAGTGGCTCTATGTCCAGGATCGTTGTCCTCTGTGCCACGAAATTATCATGAATCAGGACGGAAAGAATGGAGATGGCATCGAAGATGACGGCACGGAAACTGGCAACGATGAGGTAATATCCTGTAAACATTCGCCGTCGATTTTTTTACATGATCAGCTTTTCTTTACAGATCCAAAACCCACCCCCGGGCAACTCAGTGCCAATCTTGAACGCACACAGTACCACCACGTCCAGTGGCACTTCAACACTAGCAGCCGATAATAGCAGTAGTGGCACCGTCACAACCGGTGGTAATAGCACCAGCACCAGTAGTCGAAACCACTCGCTAACGGTCAGTGGATTCCGCATCCCGAATCCGACGGTGACTACCTCTAGTTCTTCGTCTTCTTCTTCTTATCCCTCATCATCATCGTCGACGTCGGCGATAACGTCATCCTCATCGTCGGTGGCAACAACGGCTGCATCCGATGCGGCAGCTTCCACCGCATCAGTACTGTCTCACATCATCCGACAACACCAGCTGCAGCAACATCAACCACGGTCCTCCGTCGAGCGGGATTTTCTCGATGAGCTGGAGTGAGCTTGGGACATGGTCCCGCGGGATGCTGCAGGTACGAGCGAAGGGGGAGTGAAAGATTAGGTGTACTAGTTTTATGTTGTGCTATGTTTGCTGCTATCTGTGTGAAATGGGGATTGGACGGATAATTCTGACCTAGTTGTATGTGTATACGTCTCCATCGCTACGGTTTGCTAATGCCGACCGGACTGAGGAAAATGAGTTGTTTTAGCCTAATTTGTGATTCTTCATTTTCAGTTTACCGAATGGAAGACGAAAGAGAAATCGATTAGTAGTAGTGTAATAGCGGACATGGGTGGGGAGGGTAAAAGGGTTTAGATTGATGTGTTGTGCAATCTGTGGCGCACTGACAAAACGGACGTTTGAAATAGCTATTCAGGGGAGAAAATTATAGGTTCTTGGCTGGTAGAAAACAGCACACAAAGGTAGATGAAAGCATACTGAAAAGACAGTTTAAGTGATGCTCCAATTTGCCTTACGAAACAATGTCTTCTGCGTGAGGGTTGCACAATCGCGCCCAGCTGCAGTGAAGTTTTATACATTGTACTGGTCAATTTGAGATACATCTCACATCATGTCAGGTACCACGGGGACGTTTTGGATTTTCCATTAATTCCATTTTGTTGTTGTTAAAAAATAAATATACAAATTTCAAGCGTTCAGTTGTTTATCTTGTAGGATATATTAAAACGGTTTGTATCGAATCAAATTGTTTCGATTCGACACAAACTTTCTTGAATGATTAATTTATTTTTAATTTCTAGCTGAAAATATTAGTTAAAGTCGGTTTCGTGGTGGCCAGCATTTACATTCTTCCAACCATAATCTTATTGAAAATGAACAACTTCACTTATTGAGTTTAGCTTTTTTAAATCTTCAACAGCCAGGTCATTATCTACATTTAGGAGAACGCCTGAAGCTCTATGACGAACTTGCCTGAATTTCGGAACTCAATGTACTACGATTTCCGATTTTTTTTTTCTATTGATTTGACGCAATGGGTTTTGTTCAGGTGATTTAAGAATTTCCACTAAAATCGCAATTCTCCAGACACTCTTCTTTTCTGCCAAAATTTAGATCACTAGACTAGAATGGTGCGCTATCTACACGATCGAGCAGCTTTAAACCATTGAATACTCTCCGCTCTGTGGGCTGCCGTGCTAAAGTAACATGCTGTACCGCAAGTGATACTTACATACATCTGTCTATTTATGTGTTGTTCTTTAATTCTTTAAACCATAGCGCAATGCTAAGAATGCAATTACTCGTGGGTGGGTTAGCGTAGCGTAAACAGTATAAGTTAAAAGTAAAATCAAATCGGATAAAAGAAGCAAAAATGCTGCTATCCTGTGGTAGAACAAACGCAAACATTTCTGCTTCTTTTTTTCCGACCAACAAATACCACAACTAGTTGCAATCTTTGGGAAACAAAGAATCATTTTCGCGTGTACATAGGAAAAAAGTAAGCAAAACTATCAACTTCATTGAAGAGGTTGGGATCACATGAAATGTGGAGATAAGAAACATTTACGGAGAAATATAGACTAAGTTCTTATTAAAAGCCAACCACGGGCAGTGCTTGTACACTAAAACATTCCGATTGGTCCATTCGTTTCAAGGCCACATAAGTAAATTGGCTTCCATTGTTTTTTTTATGCTCAAATTAAATTATTTTTTTCGCCTGCAATTGTTTTAGCTTGGTTAAGGTAATTGGGAAGAAAGAAGGAAAATGAGTGAATTTCCTTCAACGTCTGATTGAAGTGCGCCGTACCTTAGGGTGTGAAAAACCTAAACAATGGCTACGAATGTCTTTCTTTGGTCACATTTAAGCGATTGCGTTTGCAGTCATGCTTCACACATTGTTGAAAGTGAAGTTTAAAGTTTCGCTTGGGTGCATCTCGTTGTTTTTCTTTCACTCGTTTAGTTTCCTTCAAATTGAGCGACCGCGCAGAAGACAATCGAAACGAACGAAATCGTCTTGGTATAGTTTTGGGGTCAAACGGGTGGAACTATAAAAGCAGCACGTGGTTATGTGATGATTTGACGAAAATTGTTCTGTCCCTTGTATGTTTTTGTTGCTGCCAAGTTGTTGCAACAAAACGATGTGCATATCGTCGTACGGGTTGTTGAATCTGTGAAATTACACAATTGGTTTACGAAATTGAAGCTTCTAATCATCAAATTAGCATGTCAATTGAAACAAGTTGGCTGCTTCCTTCAACTTTTTGCATCAGTGGTGATGTTTCTACAATATCTGTATTTCTTATCCACCTAAATAACCTAAAGGTAACCAGTGGAATTTCCATTATGAGCGTTCGGGACGTCTCTGTGTAACAGCAATAGTGGGAAAGTTACCCATCAAATTATTAACTATCGACTGAAAAAAATATAAATTTGTTCATTCACTTTTTGTAACTTACTGTAACTTTTTCGTTTATTTAATAAGGCATGTTTACGTTAGCTTGAAGAAGCCAACTTCTTTGTTTTACATTTGCAATATCTTAAAACCAGGGGATTACACATTGAAATATTTTTTATAACAAAAATTAAGAGAATTTTACAACTATCTTGAAGCTAGGGGTACATATCTATGTACAAGAAGGGTAACATAATTTAATTGAGATTAGGGGAATCAATTGGTGGGTGCATAGATGACAGTGAGTCTAGTTATGTAAGGTATGCAAGCTAGGCTCGATGGAACTATTTAAGATAGTCTTTGATCTCATACATTTGGAGAAACATCCGATGTTGCTTCCAGCTGTTCTCAACCCCTATTCGGCAGTTTTCACGCCGCCACCCGCGTTACGGCTTGGTAAGACCAAATAGTTGTCGAAGGGGGTTAATTAAGTTAAGTTAAGAATCGCAGACAGCCTTTGTTGATTGTAAGATTAGGGAATATGTATAAAGTGATATATAATGCTTACACTCCCTAAAGGAGCAAAATTTGGGGTAAACCCCCTAACTTATGCAATTGGTGCACAATCCAACTTTAAATTAAGTCTGATGTTTTGTGTTTCGGATTCTCCTCGTCAGTACCTAACAGCTGACGTGTACGTTCGAATGACTGGTCGGGACTGATGTCCCGGTGGTACAGAAGTTCTGTTTTTTACTGCCACGTTGGCGTGATAGCCACAAAAGTTTCGGTTCTATTTTATCCTCTCAGTATAAAAGCGCTAGTAACGCTCTTTGAGCATCTCATTTACGAGATCTGAAGGAAATTGATGGAAGAAAGACTATGAGATTAAAGATAGTCTATGAGACGGTCGACCGACGGCGTCGAAATACCGGAAGAGATGAGCATCGGTAAGCGAGTTTTAAAGAGGGAATGAGACACTTAATACCACTGAAATGAAATCAGCAAGTAGCACTAACACACGTCTAATTTCAGGAAGCGTGCAGGTTGGCGCTGGGTCTGTGGCCTTCGACTGGCATGGTCCATTCTCATTGGTTCGGAAGTTTTGTAAGCTGGCTGGTTGCAAGTGGATAGATCAATTCGCTTGGTTGGGGGACATGTGGTTCCTGCTAGTTGTCGACTCTTTTGACCTTGGATATGAGGCTAGTTCAAAAGGAGTTCAGGAGTTGCACCTAAGAGATAGATCAGTTCTCAGGACTCGTTTTGTGATTATTCAAATCGACCTAGCACACCAGCTCCTAGAAATGCTGAGTACCCTTTACGAGTTGTTGTTCTCTGTTTGAGGCGAATCAAATAGACATTCGGTTTGATAATGATGACAGAGACAGAAAATATTAATTTTCACCTTCATGCAAACGGAAAATCAACGACATTGATTACAGATTCGAGCTGCCTTCATCACAAATCATGACATCATCATGAGACGCCGGGTGATCCTCCTCGAACAGTCAGCGATTCCGTAGCACGCCTCTGATGCAGACGATTTCGTAGTAGGGCTCAGATGCAGATCGCAAAAACACCGAGCTGCGCGTGTCATTTTTGTACTGTAGGTGAGCCAGTGACGCACAAAGGTACCTGAGCCTGAGCCGATGACAATCAATGGTGATGATCAACCGAAGACTATGAAATAAACATGCACGATATAAAAAAAGATCGCTGATCTACTCGATCACTAAATATAACATAGTTAAAATAATATTCGAGTTGGCGAACATATCATAGAAGCTGACTAACGATGTTATCCGTTGAACCATGCTAAGTGGCTACTTACTATGCATTCACTTCACTCACATATTTTTCTCTATATCATTTTAGCGAAAAAACGGGAGCTCGTGAATGCAACGAAAAAAAAAACAGAAAAACAACCTTCTTTACAGGATGAGAGCTAGAAACAGAAAAACAACCTTTTTTACAGGATGAGAGAAAGAAATCAGAAAGTGAAATCCACGTAAGGAAATCTAAAAAGGAAGTTATGAGATCTACAATTGAAGAATTCATGTAAAACAACAGAAACTAGATATCGAAAAGGTTAAGATCAAGGAAGAAAAAGAAATACAGAAAGGAATACTGATAAATAAGTGGTAAATTCCAGCGTCAAGGTAAATTATGGAAATGGAAAGGTAAGAATTCATAACAATCAATAATAATAGCAATGATACCAAATGAATTTATTCACATCGAAAAAGGTGTTTATATGGAGCGCATGCACTGAATCGTCCTGGTTTAGGGGGCACACAATTTTAGGTAGGTCAGAAATGCTGATCAGACCCGCTCTACACCAGAAAATGTACTATAAGGAACCCTGGAAGTTGCATCAAATCATCGTTGGTGTACGATACAGGCGGAAGAAGGCACTTCTGAGAATGATAAGAAAAATAAAAGAGTATCTATATATTGATGGTTTTTAGGAAGGTGTACGCTAGACACATATAGAAAAGATCGCGGCTTGCCAGAACATCCCGAACCTGGACATTGGATGATCTTCCTCGGATCTGAAATTAATCCGATAGTTGAGAACTGGCGTAACAGTACTCGAAGCATGCCCAGACGATATGTTCGCTATCGTGATACTCTTCGTCATAAGCGCAGATGCCACTAGTAGCGAGCCCAGTACATCGGAGTCGAGCGTCGAATGTGTAGTAATTGGACATGAGACAGCACACCAGTCACCACACGGTTTCGTTGATACCTGCAGGAAGCTAGAATGTAGCCAACGTCCCAACTCTCCATTGCTTCACGATGTCTGCCAACTTCCTAGCGTTCTCTGACGATCAAGCAGATTGGTATTTCATAGATGTCACCTTCTAAAGCGTCCGCCTTGGTTAGAGTCCACTTCTTCATTACCTGGAATGGAGCAATGCGAGTGGACCCAGACTAAGGTAATCTTGTACGATCCAACAAATAAGGCACGCAAGAGCTCCAATATTTCCCCAAGAAATACGAAAAGTGCTTTCTGATTTTCGCCGAGCGAAGAGCCTCTATTGAGCTGAGGCTGTCTGAAACAATAAAGTAATGATAGGTGGGCGAATCATCAATAATCCCTAAGGTGTACCGCATGGCAGCAAGTTCTGTGGCGTAAACTGAAACAGGATCATTGAGTTTGTATGAGGCGGTGAGATTTAAATTGAATTTACCGAAGCCAGTGGAAACTTAACGCGACTTGGCATCCCCAGGTATCTTTAGAATCGAACCATACCCTGAGATATTTGAATGTTAAAACCTGAGCAGTTGTTTTACACATTAATTGAAGCTGTTGACGCTTTCTTGAAAATAAGACCAGCCCAGTTTTCTCCGTGGAAAATTAGATACCGAGCTGATGGGCCCAAGCAGACAATTTGTCCATGATATATTGCAGTGGTCCTTACAAATCGACAGCTTTGGGACCTGTAATAGAGACCACACCGTCATCTGCAAGCTGCCTCAGCGTGCAGGAATTGGCAAGACATTCATCAATGTTACTCACGTAAAAGTTTTAAAGAAGGTGGTTTAGACTTGAGTCCTGGGGAAGGCTCATGTAGCTAATTCGTGATGTCGATAAATCACCATGCGAAAAATGCATGTGTTTTTCAGAAAAGTTATTTAGCGTAAAAGTTGTTTAATATCGGTGAAAGACCATGCTGGTGCAGCTTCTGCGAAAGAATGTTATTGGAAACTGATTCAATAGCCTCGTTAACATCCAAGAAAACTGATGCCATCTTCTTTTTGCTAACATAGACCATTTGAATTTTTGCTGAGAGCTTCGCAAGTTAATCGTTCCTCACTCTGCCTTTGCGGAAGCCAAACTGTGAATCTGACAGTAAGCCATTTACTTCGACCCGATTGTCGAGACGGAATAGGATCATTTTCCCGAAAAAAAATCTCGATACAGGACAGCATTGCAATCGGTCGATACGAGTTGTAGACGGACGCTAGTTTTCCTGGTTTTTGGATGGTGATGACACTCACTTGTCTCCAATCAGGTGGGACAACGTTAGTCCCAAGAAGCTTATTGAATCAATTCAACAAATGCCTTGTGGCGGAGTCTCGCAGATTCTTCAACTAGTTGTATTTGAATCTGCTTGGCGTACACGACAAGAGAGCAAGTGAGAACTCCACCGGTTAAAAAGGCGGTTGGTACGCGGTATTATGGCGGAACGCGGCGCGGTAAATCTTCTGTGCCAGGAGGAATTTGGACAGACCTTCTTGTTAAACTCGAATATCCAACGGTTTGAATATTCCACGTTCTCGTTAGTATTATTTTGGTTTCGCATATGCCGCGCCGAACCCCAAAGAGTGCTCATCGATATATTTCTAATCAACGAACCGCCGCCAGTAACTACGTTTCTTGGCTTTCATTAAACTTTCCACTTGCGTTTCTAACGTCGCGTACTGTCAATAGCTAGCGGGTATCCCGTGGTCCCAAAAGGTCTTATCTGCTGCGGTCTTCTCCGCGTATACATCTGAGTACGCTTTGTCCCATCATAGGTCGGGATACTGTCCGGGGGTGTTCGCGTCTGATACGCGTTTAGTCTCAACTTGAATCGTGGTGTCGAAAATCCCCTGCCCTTTTGCTCAGTAAGGGGAATGGGCACGTTGTGCCAGGTTGGTCGAGGTACAATTCGATTGTAAGTCAGTGAATGCTTGACGCGCAAAAGTGCCTGAGCCGATGGCAATCACTGTCAAGGATCAATCGAATACTTTGAAATGGAAACATGTACCTCATTAAAAGCAGTTTAGTTTACATTGTCATAATTTGCCAACTGCTTCGAGTCAATAAACTATAATATAATATAATTAAAAATACTTAATATTCAAGTGTGTATGTATCACAAAATATGACTAACCATGTTCCTGTTTCATGTCCGTTGAACCATACTGAGTGGCCAAAATAACTTTATTTATCCATAACACTCACCTTTTTCCTTTCTCTATCGTTTTAGCTTTTTTTTTTCTTGGGAGAAGCGGACAAGTAATTCGATAAGGATTTATTAAGGCTTAATGAAGGCTTAAAGATGTTCAAAAACTCATGCATGGGATTATTTAGAGTGAACAAAAAGATGATGGTACTCAGTATATATCGCTGATCGAAGACCCGCAACCATATGCACACATAGTGTTGACACCTCAAGCAATATACGATCCCACAAAGCTGAGAAATAAAATATGTACTGCTAGTGTCGCACAATTCAGCGCCCCCACCGGAAGGCTAAAAGAATCCACATTAACATTCTCATAAATAAGATCGCCATTAAAGATATCTTCGTCTAATCTATCTTTCATGTACGAGCGGAATAACCCATGAAATCGTGGACACATAAGAAACTCACTAACAGAACGGAAAAAGGACTAACAAAGAAGAAAGAAATAACAAAGGGAAGCACCAACTGACCTAGGACAGGCGGAGAACGCCGACATAACCGGGGATTAAGGTAACATCAAATGTCCTAATCCACTCGTACTTTACAGAGAAAGAAGGTGAAATTTAAAATGGAATCTATACTCTCAAAAGAACAAGGAATGATAAAGTGGAAAGTGGAAAAATAGGCGGTAAATACTAGCGTCAAGGTAAATTATGAAAACGGTAAGGTAAGAATGCATAACCAATGATAATAATAATAATGTTATCAAATAGTACCAAATGATATTTTTCATATTGAAAAAGGTGTTTACATGGCGCCCATGCGCCAATCCGCCCTAGTTTAAAATTTGGGTTGAGGGGGGCACGCATTTTTGGCCTAGGGCAGAAATGCCGATTAGACCGGATCTACACCAAAAATGTACTCTAAGGAAACTATATAAGGAAAACTTGAATCGTGGTGTCGAAAATCAGACCAGCAAGGAAGCCGTACTCTTCTTCCGGAGAAAGCTCTTATGTGGACTCGATTTTACCGGATATCGTGGACGAGTTGCTCTTTCAATAAATATTTCATGTGCGGTCATACGAAACATAGATTGTATTCGGCGGCCCTGAACCGTTAGCAACAGTATTTACGATTGGTGGCGAGCAGTGCGACAAGTCTAAGGCGCGATGGGGGAACCGAAATCCATGTCATTCTACCCGTATTAAAAATGGTCATATTGAAGTTGTCACAAAGCTCGTGGACTGAGGAAGATCGATTATCATTATGAAGGCAACCGTGCAATGCCGTCTCGTGGGAGTTAAAACCATCTAAAACTAGCCTTGGTGCGGGGAGGAGTTCCGCAATATCGCAAAGCCGTCAGGGCCAACTGAAGCTCTAGGGGGGATGTAGGTGGAAGCAATGCAAAGGTCTTTGCCTTTAATTCTAGCTTGGTCAAATTCAAACTCGAATAGGAGATGACCCCACAGACTTCAACCCGATTAGCTGGGACATATACTACTTCGTGAAGCGCCCGTAACCAGCAATATCATTAACCTGTTTCACAGACGGCAATAAATTCAAACACGTTTTGTCTTTCTACCGGTGGACGCACTACACTTCTACACATTCTGAAAGTCACTGTGAGAATGAGTCAACGAACTTTGTATGTTTCCTTTGCTCACAGTATATCAACATTTGTTTAACCCTCCGGAAGTCGCGCTTATGGCCCATTGAACGAGCAGCCGCTGATGCCTAAAGACGATTTCGCTAAATTTTCAGAGCAGCGGGCACTCAGTGTACTGCCGGAAGGTTAAATTGTGATCAACTAGTCAGTCCATCTTGGTCATGATTTTGGTTTGGTGCCGAAAATTGTTTCCTCGCGATACTTCCCAACTGTGCCATATTTACGATGTCATGGCTGAAACCCAAGCTAAGCAGACGTCGTTTGTCATTCGTTAGCTTTATGGTAGGTTCTAAGTCCTTCTAAACATGGTTCTAGCATGTATCAAAGTTGTTCATGGCGGTGAACAGAGACATACTATAAAACGTGGTAATGATGACATAGACGCTACCATGTAACGAAGGAACTGTCTCACATACCAGCACAGAAGCACTCTTCGTTGTCACGCATATAAGGACTTTGGGTGGGTTGTTTTCTATTACACAACTCTTTCTGCGTCGATTAGAAAATTAGTAGGCAGTGATCGTAATCCATTTATGTTTCCCACCGATACGATCAGTGAGCAAGAAAAGTAAAACCTGATGTGAATTTCCACTAGACAAATGAGACAGTCATAGAGGATCGGATAGCAGTTGACCCAAAAGCTGGAACATCAGATGAAGATGCAGTTAGCGGAAGTAAGTCTGCTGAATACTACGTAAGAATAGACGCTTCAAAAGTGTGCACGTAAAAGAAAAAGTAGAGTAAGAACGATCGAATCATTTTCAAAGGTTGTATCTGTCATCTGTCTGTCACTGGTAAAATCGCGAAACAGCCCCTTATCACTTTGTATAAATTACGTTTATTTCCGCCTCTCCATACCCCCAATCATACTACCCTACTAACCGTACGACAGTGTGTAACCCATGCTCTCCATCAACGTTTCCTTGATCGCCGGCTGCAGTGCTTTTTGCATGTAGGTCGTCAACAGTCCCCGTACCCCCTTGGAGAACAGATTATCGATCTCGTTGGAGTACGCCTCATCCAGTGCATCGTTGCTTTCCACCGTTTGCCATCCAGCGCCATTGCCAGCATAGGCGTTGTAGGAAAACGGATTCCGAATCGAGTGAAGCGTTCTGCTGTGCTCATCCACCGTCCCAAAGCTGCTCGTCCCGGTAGTCGCCGAGGGATCCTCATTCATCACATCGACCAGCGAGGAGGGTGATAGGAAGAGGGAATCTCCATCCGTCAGTTTGAATATGTCCTTTTCTGTTAAACCGTCATTCCCATCCAGGTTTAACGACCGCTTGTGTTCCATG
Organism: Topomyia yanbarensis; assembly: GCF_030247195.1. Lineage (NCBI taxonomy): Eukaryota > Metazoa > Arthropoda > Insecta > Diptera > Culicidae > Topomyia > Topomyia yanbarensis. Next base: position 12,510,216 of record NC_080670.1, on the reverse strand, counting down.
TTGCGTTGAAACTCGTTTGTATATTCTTTATTGTAGAACCCATCGTAGTTCGTCTGATGCTTACTAATAAAATGCCTTCTCTTCGAATTGATTCGATACTTGATTCCGGTGGGACCTTCGCAGCTGTGCGCAAAAACCGATATGAACCCTGGTTCGGAGAAATGTGAATCCGTTCGCACATTGGCCTGTCTGCTTCTTTCACCCGTTCCGCCGCTGTGAAGCAATGGGATGGTTCTAAATTCGATCCCTGCTCTTCTCAATCGTAAAATCATATCGCAACGCCCTCCTGAGGGATGCATTATCACCCTTCCGCTGATCTGCAGATCCGGAAACTCCAGCTTCGTATCCAGCGTTCTATTCTGTTCGATAAAATGACACCGATCCACCACAACCCAGTGGAGATTTTGTGGTATTCGCACCCGCAAATTTGCCACCTTCACCTGGGAAGACGCGGATAGCCCCGATGGCGGGAAGAACGAACTGGCCAGTTCTTTCTTACCGTTGTGCCTCTGCTTATAGTCGGACACGATCTGTTCGATGTCTTCGTCGTAGTTGTTGTAGGGAGATCGATTGTACAGCGACTGCTGTTGGGATCCCGCGCTGGAGAAGTCTATCAGCGACTGAAACGATATGTAATGTCAGTATAGGTTGTGCAAAATTGGGTTTTGGAACAGATGGACAGTCGGTCTTACTCCAGTTCCCGATCGCTGTTGGCTTCTCTTCAAGGTGGTATCCAGGGCGGATTCCAATCTGGCGGAACACTTCTGGCTGTAGATGTTACGGATGGGTCTCGTTCTGCCTGTAACGAAGGGGGAAGTTGATTTAGGAATTTCTTGGTGCGGACATTTTTTGTGAATTTAAATATCAGTTCGTTTCAAAGTTCAAACCGAAAGTTATTCTACTGTATCGATTTTGTTGGGTACTTTCGGCAAATTTAAGACTAAGAGAAACGAAAGCAATGAAATTGAAAGACGGGTAGATATTCTAGCGCGTCAGTTATAAACTTAGAACGGAATACTAGTACGATTGCCATGTAATATTTTTAGTTTAGTACGATTACCGTTTCAAATCTTCGCTCACTGTAACAAAGGGTCCTTGAAACAGTCAACCCTGTACTTTAGTAGATCCACAAATGTCAAATACGAATCGTTGACTGCACCATCGATCTCAACTTTGTGAGTGGGCACGTCGGTGCGGTAGTTATTCAAAATTGGCTTGCGCCAGTAACGTGATTTGCTTGCTTTAGACAAAATATTGACAAATTTTCGAATTTTTGAAAAACTTTATGCCAGACGATAGCCTGTCTTATTAAACTCCTTTTGGGTTTTCTGTTTCAGATGAATTGCATGACTTGTCAACCGTTTGACCTTACATTTTTAAGAGGGGTGTGTTCAAGGTCAAACAGGGATCAAATAACACCGAACAACAATTCACAAAAATTATGCTAAAAGTTCAAGAATAAACGATTCGAACCCAAAAAGTCTCATCCCACTCGCATTAATGATTCCTGCAATCCATCCTCAAAAAGTGGTAAACAACCGTTATTCGTAAAGGACCCCTTTATGTTCCTAAAATCGATTGCGTTGTCACATTCCTACAATTTATGCTTGATACTTTTTGATGGGACCAAATCTGGACAATTTGGAATGTTAATATTTTTTTAAATAAACTAGACTTATTCCTTTCTGTGACATCTCAACTGTAATGGCAGATGACAAAATCGGAACTGAACATCACGGGACATTCTTGTGATTGGATGAATGACCAATTTCCATTCTGGAGACACTTTTCCTGGTAAAGTTGTCCGTTTATAGGCTGTCCAGTAATGAAAGCTTTGCTTTTACTTTCACAACTGCAGATACCTTGCCAAATCATCAACTTGCGAGCGAAAACCCATATGTTTAGAAAGGTAGTTTTGGACCCTGAATTTGTCCGAATCGCATTATTACCCAAGGTTGACCATCGATCAATGGGATGTTTGCTGGCTTGGTTCAACTAGGAAGCTTTTTCTACGCCAACTGCCAAATTCATTTTGAGGGGAAATTACAGAAAAAACAGTTAGACGTATTCACCCAATAACGTTGTGTTTGGTATTTTGGTAGTTTGCTTGTCCTAATCACAAGTTTACCGAGAACTACCAAAGTAACCATAGGTATTAAGCCATTGCACAATATTGGCTATACATTGGCACTAACGTTGCATTGAAACTCTATTGTAGCTTTTGCAATGCAATCAAGCTCTATATTAGCGTATTAAATGCATACAGGCACTACCGAAGTATTGCATTATCGCTTGCTCTGTATACGGATATACAGCTATTATAACCTGTACATGCTTTAAGGATCTTTAAATCGTGTGTATGATTTACATATGCATTTAGGGCCATTATAGAGCAAATCTAAAGCCGACATAATGCTATTGTTATGCTGTGGGCTTATTCGTTATGCAATTCCTTTTGAGAATTAAATTCGGCATATTCATTTCATTCCATCATATGTAATATAGCCTAGCAGAAAAAGCAGCGCACAAGGTATCTCTGTTCACTAAAGGTAATTCCGTTAGGGATATTCATTACATGACATTAGAAGGAAGTCAATTATGGTACTAAACAGTATTTCAATATTTTTCCTTTTCATTCATCATATCGAAAAGGAAACATAAAAAAATCAATGCAAAACCATTGCAGAAAATGACATCCAATTCAGGCTTTCTAATAGCATGAGTAGTGCCAATATCATGCTTTCAAATTTGACATTTGAGAACGGGTGCTATATAATAGCATTGGCAACGCGAAAACAGGCTGTCAATGTCTGCACAGTAATAGCACAATATTTCGCCTTTTCAGGTGATGTGCTTAGATTATCGATCTTTTTACCACGAATTTTTTTTGTATCCGATCTTTCCGGCTCAATGTTTGACTACATCGATTTTATTTGCCCGGGTACACCTGCAGCTTCCATATATTGAACTCATAAGCTAATTTTGTGGTATTTTGGTGGAATATAAGTGACTCTGATTTGAAAGTCAGCTTTTAGTATTTTTGATAAATTTTGGTTTCGAATCAACATCTTCCCATAAGCTAAGTTCTTCGATAGAAACTGTTCCGTCAGCTTTCTGTCAGTCCTTGGTTTAGCAGATCTGCTAGATGCCATCGAGCCTGCCAAACAAGGTGAAAGTGATTTCCTGGGAATATTCTGACCAGAACCCAATAAAAAGGGCGAAGAATTCTGATGGGAACCATGCAAAAACCTTTGCAATTCCTGGCAGAATTTTTGAAAGAATTGAATCAAATTGTGGTACTATAGTCGAACAGAAACCCTGTCCGTAGATTCCTGGAAGAATTCTGGATAAAACTGAGCAGTGTTGGCTAATATCGAACTGGTTGTTTCCTTTGGGTTAATTTGCACAAATAATTCGGTTTGAATTGTAAAATTTTTCTCGTAAAATTGAAGACGATATGCGATTTTTTCACAATCGATCTTTATATCTCGAAAAATTGATTTTTTCTGCAATTTTTGTAACCTAATAAAGCAAAAAAGGGAGTGATCTGATTTGCACATAAGGGCATTACACCCAACTTTGAAAAGTTGAATATGTGTTTCGTACTTTACTCATCAGTAACTGACACCAACTTGCTGCCAAAGGAGAAATTCAAGCTTACACCAAATTGGCGCCAGTTAGACACAAAATCTAAACAGTTCAACAGACAAGTGCTCGGATTCAGTATTTCGTCTGAGATATCACTCGTAAGCAGCCAATGGCTTTAGGATCTAACAAGTTGTGTGAACTGTTTGAATTGTGTCTAACTGGCGCCAATTTGGTGTCACCTTAGATTTTTTTATCCGTTCTTTCCCGATTCGATATTGACAAAATCGATTTAGAATTAATTAAAATTAAAAAAAAAAAATGGATGTAGTGATGTATCGATTTAATTTTTTTAAATCCTCATCGTTAGCTTAGTTTTAAGGTGATCCGTCTTTGGCAGTAACTAAGTGAGAAGTGAGGTGAGCGTGTAGCAGTAGGGTGGTCCGAAAAACACGAAAATCTAAAAATCCAAGGTGCACAAGCTGTTTTAGACGTGGATCCATGACATAATGTCGGAGCCGGAGTTTCGTGGATTTTCATTAAGGGTTAGGGGTCCCACCAGCCCCCTTTTTTGAATTTTTATAATATTTTGGGACAATTTTCACTAAAACTGGGTATCAGCTGAAACATGGGTCCTAAAAAGTGAATTTTTTGTTCTGGGGGAGCTTGGGTTGCTTATCTATCCTTCGGGCCATCATATCGTATAATAGATACACTTAATATGTGTATCTACAAATGCGATATGATACCTGGTGCAGCAAGTGCACTAATTACCTGGCAATCTTTTTTCATTTAATTGTCTGCTCAGAAAATCATTTTCCGTACCCAAATATCACATGTGACGCCAGTGATAAATGGAGAAAACCACGAGGATGGTGGAAGAGCAGTGGGTACAAGGCCAAGTGCTTCCCGGTTGATACCAAAATGATAAGCAAAGGGAAAAGTAAGGGTTATGTTCGGGGTCTGAAAGGAGAGCATTTCGCATTTATTTTCATTTTTTTTGTCTCTTGTTTCTTTTGCTACAATATATGCAAATCGGTGTAAGAGAACGTGACGGCCAAGTAAACGGAAAGCCAATAGCCCAAACAGATCAGGAACAGGAAGGAGAACTACGAACAAGGAAACAAACAACAGATGAGAAATCGTTTATTCATTTATTATAACTACGATACTAATAACAATTATTTTGCTTTTCTTGTCTCGTTTCAGCAAACCAAAATCTCTACTATCTCTTCACTTTCTGCCTCCGACTATCCTCTATGGAATGTATCGGAAACTTGTGGGACTGTACTATGCTATATTTGTGGGACTGGTTAACAGCCGGTGCCTGCTTGTGGAAGAAACTGGTGTGCTATACGGACTAGCACAGATGAACAGATGACGGACTAGCACAGACGTCTAGATGGGCGTATGAACGTCTGCCAGGGTGTGGGCTGAGAAATGACTATGACAATGACAATTTTCACTTAAACTGGGTACCAGCTGAAACATTGGTCCCAAAAAGTGATTTTTTTTGTTCTTATTCGAAGGTCCTCGGTTGCCTGATTAAGAAACTTGTATTGGTTGCTGAAAACGGTGGCCCCCGGTGACTAGTGGCGTAGACATATTCGCGAAACCCTCGATTTACATCCGTTTGTGGTTCACAAAAACTTCAATAACTAATTAAAAAATGAAGCGATTGCTTTGGATAATTATACCGTTGGAAAGGGAAACCCTAGGCTTATCATTTAATTAATTAATTAATTTTAGAGCGGTGATGGTGATTTTCTTTGTCAACCCACGCACAGGAAAAAATGTGTTATGTTTATTATGAAGCCAAACTTATTAAAAACATTTTATAATCAAATCAACAGAAAAGCAAATATGGATCACATGGTATTCAGCCTTTTTACTGGATCACGACGAATTCATTTTTCGAACGAATGTAGTTTGATTTCGGCTGTCTTTATAGAAAATGTAAGTTACATTCGTTGGAAAAGGTAATCCATTGGAATACTGAACCAGGGGGATTATATAAACTTTGAAATGAATTTAATTCATGTTTTACTGCCTTATTCACACGCAAGATCACCAGACCGTATAAAAGATTGTGGGTTCGGTTTTACCAGGATTTACAGATTTGTTACCATTTAACTACATCAGTCGTGCATCATGTTGCAAAGAGTATGCCTTCCACAAAAATCCGAATGTTTGAGCTATTTAGCTAAACTAATTACGTTCGAAAATAGAACTGACTCCCGCAATTTTCCGACCATTTCAAAACATCGTCCGAAAAAAAAATGCAACGCTCCTCAATATTCTCAATTCTCACCTACGGCTATATCCAAGGAAAAAAAGTACAACAAGAATATCCACACGTGAGTGTTCATCTTCTCCACTTGTCCATAAATCACAACATTTGCTCAATCCGGTGCAACATCTTATTTCATATCACTGATAGCACCTTCCGTTTCCTATTTTCTAGAAGTCTTCAACAATTACAATAACTCCGGAAAACTGGAGATTCCCACACATACGCACACACGCACGCAACGCAATTCCGGCTTCGCAACTCAATTCCGCCTCCGATTCCTCGCAGCGATCACGATCGACTGACGACACCGAGGAGGAGGGCTCTGTTATTGGACCGTCAGTTATAGACTGCATCTTCTTCGAGCCGCAGCAAAAGGAAGACATCGCATTTACCACCCGCAAATGTACGAAGGAACGTACGTACGTACCTACATCAGCCGCAGAAGAGGTCTTCGCTCTGCTGTTATGGTTGTCTGTCGCTGGTCGCGCTGGCATCGGTAACCAGACCGATAACGACGACTGGAAAAATGGAACCCTTGTATGCAACCAACATGATGCCGCCCTCCCTCCTAATGGGAGCACATTTCTGATGGTGCTTTTGAATTGAATTGAATGGGTGACTAACAACACCCTTCCTCCCTCGCACCGCAAGCCGCTTTGACCACGGTTGTAAGTGCAGTGGCGTTTATGGGACAGTACTACACTGACTGTTAAACGTTTTGCGACAGTTGCATGCACCATACTGCCCATAATCGCAAGTCAGTCCCATGTTGCAAAACAAGCAGCGGAGAAAATGCCGATTGAAATTTTTGATTGGTTTTTCTTTTCTATGAGTGTTTTTTATATTGTAAGTAATATTTCTCAAATCAATGTGATAAAATAACGTCTACCTACTGTAAATGATATAAAACCATGAAAAATATTGACTATATATTGTAGAAAATAGCACGAGACTCTTATGCGGTTACTTTTTGTGATAGTTAAAAAAATAATCGCACGTTAGTCTCATGTCTGAGCATTGTATTAGGAACTCTTACACAAGTTTATTTAGTAATGACATTACTGGAACTGTACGAAAATTCCGTCATTACAAGCCTGACACGACCATTAAAAGTGACATTACTGCTCAGTAATGACATTACTAACACCTCGTGTAAGGGCCCCTTTTGACAGCTGTTCGGTTTGAGTTAACTGCGCAATTAAAATTTATTCGAATCAGTTCGCAAAAGTTATGTTGTTATCGCTTTGAAGTAGACAAGTTGAACAGTTCCAGAATGTCTGCCTTGGAATATTTGAAAGCGTACGGTAGTGACGAGAGCTCGGAAGATGAATTTTTTGGATTCGAAGCGGTGCAAAACGAAAATGAATATTTTTCTCAAGGTAAAAATTTCTTCAGAGAAGCTTTCGGAGAATGTTTGCCGCATGGAAATATACAAGGAAATTTAGAAAATGACAGTTGTGGTTTTATGGAGTACGATTCGGATGGTAGTTTTTTGGAAAAAGAAGCGAAATAGGAAAAAAGAAAGACAAACAGAGTAAATAATAATGAGAGGACAAAAAAAGAAATAAGCAAGAATCTTGTTAGAAAACGAAAATTGGCGCATAAAGTAAAACGGATCGATTGCGGATGCCGTAGAGAATGTGGTAATAAAATTTCAAAAGATGATCAAATGATTATTAATTCACAATTCTGGGAATTGAACGATACAGATCGGGCAAGCTATATACGGGAAAGAGTTGAGAGAATCTCTGTGAAAAAGCGTCGTTCAACGAAAAGTCGTTTAGAACTAAAGAAACGTAACAGCTACAGCTGTACTTTAAAGGTAGGAAACGATGATGTAATAACCGTGTGTCGAAAGTTTTTTCTCAACACGATTGGCTATGGAGAGCATTGCGGGTAAAGTATTCTTGAATACACTATTAAGTCTTGTTTAACCTTTTCAAATATTTCTCTAGAAACATGTTGTACCGTTGCACAGATGCAGACGTGGAGTTCAAGAGATCTACCTCAAGACGTGGAAAGCATAAACGCGGCACTGCCAAACGTGAAGCTGTGCAAGCTCACATTTTGTCGCATAATCCTACTATATCGCACTACCGGCGAGAACATGCGCCCAACCGTTTGTATCTGCCATCCGATCTTTGCGAGAAACGAATGCACCAAGAGTTTTCAGAAACGTGTAACATGAAGGTCAGCTATGTTTTCTACTGTCGAGTTATGAAAGACATGAACATATCACTAGTTAAACTAGGACATGAGCAATGTGAATGTTGTGTAGCTGCTATCCAACATTGCAAGCAATCCGGTCATCAGGAGCAGTTGACAGAACAAAATTTTTCATGTGCGGTATGTGTAGCATTTACACAGCATATACGTGCGGCCGGCGAATCACGATCAGCATATCGGGAGGATGGTGAAATCGTTTCACCGAAAACAGTAGTACTAGCTGTGGATTTACAGAAGGTTTTAAACATGCTGAGCTGTTATATCATAGTTTAATATTCATGCATTACAGTTCATTCAGATACCTCGATTGGAAGGGCTTAAATCCGTGGTTTTTTCACAACGACTACTTGCTTTCAACGAGACATTTGCTCTGGTAGGAAAGTTTTCACAGAAGTATCCCGTCATTGCGTGTGTTTGGGATGACGCAATTAGCGGTCGGTTGGCAAACGATATACTTAGTTGTTTCAATCAAGTTCTATTAAGATTCAAAGATCTGGACAAGGTTACACTGTGGTTGGACAATTGCTCCGCTCAAAATAAGAATTGGAACTTTTTCATTCATCTCACTCTATTGATTAATTCATCTTTAGTCCAGTTGAAAGAAGTTGTTCTTAAATATTTTGAGTCGGGTCATACATTCATGGCTACTGACAGCTTTCACGCAGCAGTTGAAAAAGGAATGCACCACGGCGGGCTTGTTATTACCACACCCGATTTCATCTCTGTCGTCGGTAAAGCCAAAAAAAAATGTTGAGGTGATCAGTTTGTACCCAAACGACTTTTTTCAAAGCTCAATAACAGCTTCGCAGTACACACTGAATTTATGCAGGCCTCGTCCATACATAGAAGCCATAAAAAAGGTCGTCTTGAAAAAAGGAAGCTACGAGTTTGAATACAGCAGCAGCCTTGGTACAACAGCTCCAATAAATCGTTGCAATCTTTTTTCGAAGAAGCAGCAAAAGCTGGTGATTGATAATTTTGATTTGGATAAAACTTTAAAAAGACGAAAATCACCTTGTGGAATCGATAAGGATCGTAAAACGACATTGCTGAATACATTACGTCCGCTATTAGACGAGACAAAAGCAGATTTTTGGACTAACCTTCCAGAATCGAAATAAGATGTAATAATCGAATTACTGTCTCCCACTACTTCTTAAATAAACAAAAATGTGTTGGAATATCTTATTTCCTTTGTTCGTTTTGTTTTCACATATATTTTTTTTGTAAAAAAAATATTTCAGCAATATTTTGTTGTGCATGTAAAATGGGACTGTTTTCCGGTTATTTTTAACATGGGACAAACTTGCTTGTGATTTTTTTAATGTTTTTTCAGAACAATTCTCTTCTCTTGTATGTTTTTTCTGAAACTAGATGTAAAAATGTATGACTTCCAAAGAATATCTCAAAAATGAACGAAAGTCACATGGGACTGACTTGCGATTATGGGCAGCATACATATCATTAAAAATACCATGTTGGTTTTTTTTACAGGTATATAGAAAAAAACTATCAAAGTTCTTAAGTGTGTGTGTTTCAATGAACGGAATTTTTTTTTCTAGTTTTTGATAACGAGTTCCGACGAAAATTCGATGAAAGCGATATCTTCTGTGAGACGGTTGACCCACGGCGTCGAAATGCCGAAAGAGATGAGCAGTGGTAAGCGAGTTTTACAAGAGGGAATGAGACACTACCATAGAAATGAAATCTTTAAATAGCACTAACAAACATCTAATTTCAGGAACTGGATGAGACGGCGCTGGGCCTGTGGCTTTCGACTGGCATGGTCCATTCTCATTGATTCGGAAGTCTTCTTAGCTGGTTGGTAGATGTATGCTTCTACTTGCAAGGTGATAGATCAATTCGCTTGCGTAGGAGACATGTGGATCCTGCTGGTAGTCGACTCTTTTGACCTTGGGTATGAGCCTAGTTCAGGATAGGAGTGCAGGACTGGCACCTAAGAGATAGTTAATTATTCAGGATTTGTTCTTATGATTATTTAACTCGATCAAGCCCTTAGAAATGATAAGCATTTCTTTCGGGTCGGTGTGGTCCGTTCGAGTCGAACCAGGCAAACATTCGGCTCGAGCAAACTTTGTAGGGAATAGTGGATAAATATTTCTTATGTCTTTTATGGGTAGAGATACTCTTTGTGAAACCCTAAAATGGCTTAACTCGTCCAGCTACTCAGCATAATGATTACAGAAAAATTGAGGATTAGCCTGATTCATCCTGTATTGAATACGTATATTGACTAGAACAGGGATAATCGAATTCTGTTATAAGATACAGATGAAATATAGCACAGTTGTAGGAAAAAAAATTCGCGAGTAAGGACTAACACTGCTAGAGGGCTTACCGTATCCATTAATAGTCGATAGATTCAATGCGAACTTTGCCAATATAAGGAAGACTCCAAGGCGATGGTAACATGATGTACATAGAATTAATTAGACAGAGATGACACGAAATTTCACATCTCTAAAACAGACTTGTGCCAAATAGTAGTTATGTATGTACACATGAAGGTTCAAGTTACCTTTTTTGAGCATGTGTTAGTTTTGAACGCTGGGTAGTATTGGTAGAAAAAATTGTGCTCAGCTTTGTCACCGGATTATCCATTTAAACCTTTTCAAAACTCTAAAAGAAGAATATCAGTCGATTTATCAGATCACAACGATTCAAATCATACAAAATAGCTGCTGGAAAAACTATCGGTTTCGCTAAATGGTGCTTTTGAAAAAGTGGCTGTGATTTTTTGTCACACTACCACACCGTGCTGAGGTACGCAACACAACAGCACAATGAAAAAACCACAGCCACTTTTCAAAAGCACCATTCAGCTAAGCCGATGGTTTTTCCAGCAGGTATTTTGCATGAATTGAATCGTGATGATCTAACAAATCGACTGATATTCTTCTTTTAGAGTTTTGAAAAGGTATAAATGGATAATCTGGTGGCAAAGCTGAGCACAATTTTTCTTACGCACACTACCAAGCCTTGAGGTAACTTGAGCCTGAATGTAACTTCGTATGCACGAATGTATGCAATGCATGTATGTATGGATTGGATATGCATAGAGCAATTTATCCCTGAGCAACATGCTGAGGTTATAGGTGTGACCATAAAGCACTGCACACACTGACAAGTGCAACGGTGAGACGGTAGCTGTACAGTTAATACAGATTTAACTATTTTTTATGCGTTTCATTGTAGAAGAGCCATTCAATCAGCTTGATGCGACGAATCGAATAGGCGCATTTGATAAAAAATGCTTAAAAGCGTTGAAAAATATGTATCCCCTACCTTTCTGTGACGTTTTTCCGAAAAGACTGCCACTGCGCCTACTGCTGTAGATCTGTCTACCTACCTTCTTCGTTTCGGTTCGGATCGGATAGGAGTGTTTTAAGCAGAAAGTAAACGAGTAGCGCTATAATGATGATCATCATGGAAAACTTGTTGCGTGAAAAGCAATGCAGGCCCCGAAGTTGCGCATCGCATTGCCACACCGTTATTGGTGGGAGGAGGGTGCAATATATTATGCTTTTTGAAGGCCCGAATCTATTTTTTTTTCTCGTGTGAGTCTATAGTGCGTCCGTCCAACTCAGAGATGCCAGATTTGCAGACAAATCTGCAAATTCGCAGACTTTTAATTTAAGCTGCAGATTTCTTTGATGACGCAGATATTTGCAGATTTTTTAGTTTGGCTGCAGATATTTGCAGATTTTTTAGTTTGGTTGCAGATATTTGCAGATTTTTGAATGAAAAGGCTTTTGATTACACTAGCTTTCCTGACATTTTTGTTCTTCCCAGACTTTTAAAATTATTATTGCAGACATTTGAAAAAAGTACCTGGCATCTCTGGTCCAACTATCTAGTAGTCTTCGTCACAACAGTGAGTGGCCAACGGAAGCCTACTTTGGTTTGTGGAACGATAAAGCACAGACTGTTGTGCTGTGGTCGTTGATAGTATAGCATAGGCACTTTTACGCTGATTCGTTGCAATTAAAACGCATATTAATGGGGTGAATGTGAGGAATTGTTTGGGGGACGCTTTGTTTTTTATTTTCTTTGGGCTCGTGAGAGTACTGCGTTAGTGAGTGGCGTGCAGCATAATTAGCAGATGGAAGAAAGATGAATTTCAAGTTTGATAAAATCTTTCCTGTATTCAAACACAGTCTCAAATTTACTTTGTCTGAAATTCACCCAACCGAAAGGGCCCCAACTTATGCTGTGGGAAGTAGATAATAATGAAACATAATGAGTAATTTATGCACCGAGACCATTCGGGGTTTTTTTCATGAAAGGGGAGAAGGTTGCTGTACGGATATATTTACATTCATGCACCGTTTGACACATCGCTCATGGCAATGAAAAGTGAAGTTTTGGGTCCGCTACAAAACGAGTTCTGCAGCTCTCGGCTCAGTCGATTCAATGGAAAATTTGCGCTGATGGTGGCATGAAAAGTTCAATTCCCCTGTTTGTACGGTGCAGATAGAAAGTAAAAGATTTGTCCAATAGTTGTTTACTCGAAGATGGGCTCGGAAACATGTTTTATACATACATACAAGCATTGGAGCTGCTTTACTGCACCAGTGACTCTGACGTGTGCAAAAACCGGGTTCGTCGCTAGGTCAGTGCCAGGAATAAGCGGAATAATTAGAAATTTAAAGCTGTTTGAATTCAGATATGTTTTATGTTTCAGAATATCAACAGGTGTTTCCCTTTCTCATTCATTGATGTTTCTTCGTTAATTTCTTATAATCTATACATTCTGCCTCTTATTTTTGATTATGAAACTTATTCGAATGTGTGATCAATTACTATTAAATATTCAGAGCGTGTTATCTGGTATAGCTTTAGTTTGCTTTCGCGATCATTTCTTCGTTCCACTCGCGCCTCTTTCTCTGCGGAGAAGTTTTCTCGGTTCACTATTCCGTGCCCTGTTCGGTTATGTAGCCGCTGCAAGCAATCGGCTCATAATCTGATTCTGCTCATTGATCTCTATTCTACGTATATCCACATATTGCATGGAGAAATGGAACTTGTGTGGGTCTTCCACAATATTATAGCGTTTGTTTGTGCTTCATTCTGAGGACTCTGAAATTTTTGAATCTTTCTGATGTTCACAGAACGTCGATAAAGCTTTTTCATGCCTCTCGACGGTACCTATCTATCTTAATTCTTGCATCAACCCGATAACGATATTAAAATTGTAATTTTCGTAACAAATTGTGTTACATAGCTGGTCTCGATAGAAAAAAAAGAGATGAGTAGGTAATGTCAAGCCCGTAGCGTGCGGTGGGCCAGGTTGGCCCCCGCCAAGGGGGCAGCCTCAGGGAGGCGATGAAATCGTGATATGCTTTATAAAATTAGAGAGGATATATCAAAATAAGTCAAGATGATTTCAGGGGAACACTAAAGTATTGTTCGAAAGTCGAACTGAAAAAGAAAGCCAATGTAAACATTAAAGGGGCGCAAAACTTCTAGAGCGTTGGAATCTTGTTTTGCTTTATAAACTAAGTGAGGTTAAGTATTTCATTTCCATGTACGTGCTAAATTATTGTTCGAAAGTCAAACTTAAAAAGAATGGCAAAGTAAACACCAAAGGGGCGCAAAACTGAGACTCCGCCAAGGGCGCTAGACGAGCACGCGACGGCTCTGGGTAATATCAGAGACATAACAGAAGTGAAGAATAGACTTTAAGCTGTTAATACGAATGCTGCCATTTTTACTATATTCTGAAAGGTTTAAATAAAACCAGTTAGTTTGGTATTTCTAACAGAAATACAGAAATAACGGTTTTACGTATATTGAATTTTCTGCTATTGCCAAATGAATTGTTTCACTATCATTTCACGGTTGATGTTCGAATATGTTTCAATATTTTAGATTTCGCGCTAGAAAGTTGGCAGACATTTTGGAGCAATGGAGAGTTATGACGGTGGCTACATTCTATCATTCCGAAGGTATCAACGAAACCTTGGTTCAGAGGAATGGATGTTGGTCGGGATTTCATTCGTGTGATGTCTCGGCTCATGTCCGATCACTACACGCTAGACGCTCATCTCCGACGTATTGGGCTCGCAAATAACGGTATCTGCGCTTTTGACAACGGTTATCACTTTCACAGCTTTCTTGGCAGGGGCGGCGGGTCTTTTCAGCTTAGGGGCCTTCGGCTTTTTCGCTGCAGCTTTCGATGGTTTGGTGGCCTTTGTTTAGTGTCAGCTGATATCGCCTTTGCAGCCGGTTTCCTAGCGGCAGCCTTTGGTCTTTTGACCTCACCACCACCAGCTATTTTCTTCTTTTCTCCGGTGGTAGCGCCGATTTCTACGGGTTTTTTTTCGGTCTTCCTTGACAACAGAATGGCCTCGCTATTAGGCAACGCACCACCCTGAGAAAGTCACACCGGAGAGCATTTTTTTCGGATCTCCGTCATTTCGAATGGCCAGCTGCAGCTGACGGGGGATGATTCTGGTCTACCTGTTATTACGCGCAGCGTTTACTATCAGCTCCAACGCTTTGGCGGCAGATATTCCATCATTGCTACCAGGTAGACGGGCACCGGCACACTCGGCGCACTTACCCTTTCTTAGCAAACGATGGATTCGACCGAAACAACGATATACCTTGGAAGTGCATTTGTAGTAAGCAGCGGAAAGAATTTAAAAGACCAAGAAGTCATTCACCGTCTTGTGTGGTTGCTTGAAAAGGTGTAAGCTGAAATGAGAGGTTGAAAGGCTCAACAATCCCTGTATATCTCCAGTGGCTCAATACTCCATGGAAGTTTCCACATTGCTTAAGCGAAACAGGAATGCCCTGCGTGATATGGAGAATTCAATGTTGAAAGTTCTGTCATCATTAAGTTCAGTCGGAGAGGAATTTAGCAATAGCATTGTAAGGAATAAACAAAATCCGATCGAAGAGGATGAAAATATTAGTGGTAATGGGGGAGACGAAAACCATTAATAATCAAGACAGCACGTCTTAATTTTTATGGACACATTTTAAGAGCTGGAAATGAAAGTACACTAAAAACATCGTTGAAATTCAGAATCGATTAACTAAAGAAATTAAGAAGACCTGCTTAGATTTGGCGTACAATGATCAGGCAGGATATTGAGAGAAGCGTAAAAAATGTAGAATTGTGGTAGCAGTTGTGTGTGTGGACAATGATCTGACAGAAATTCACCTGCACGATTTGGCACCGCGCACTACCAAGGATTACATTAAAAGTTTCATATCGAAGTATGGAGAAGTGGAATCCGTAACAAATGAAACTTGGAGAAACTTTTTCCTTGGAATTCTCAACTGTGTTCGGGTGGTGCGAATTCAGCTAAACAAACCAATGACTTGCGAGGGCAGATCATGCCAAGGTGTTAACTACATCCAAAGAACACTATACACATACCCTGGACAGACACGAACGTGCTAGTTTTGGAACGAGACGGCACACTACGGTAAGTCATGCGCTAACCAACAGCCTTCGACATCTGCTGTTACACCACAGACAGCCGGCCAAAAAGTAAATGCCGGACGAACACTATTCCACGGTGTCCCCAAACCAATATTTTCCATACCTAGGGAGGTAGTATACTAAAAAGAAAGCGGCTACATCAGTCACTTAAAAAACATGAAAAAGACCAAACAGCGAAAATTCAAGCTACTCTAGCGACGACAACAAGGAAGCAAATACGAGAGAGGAGGAAGGCAGACGGAACGATCAACAAGAAGCAAAGGACAAACCTGACCTTTGCTCCCCCCACCGAGAATGAAAATAAATACAATATTCGTTTTTTTTGCTTTCGTGAATTGTAGTTTTTCGTCTTTTTAAAATATTTGATATTTTCAATAAAAAGGTGAATGAGCATCCAGGTTGAAGCTTTAATAAATAATAATTAAATGTAAATAAACTTCATTTACTCGCTTTATGAATTATGTACTTTACATATTATGTACATCTCATACGTACAATGAAATTAATTTTTGTTCTGATCTCTTAAGCGAAAACGGTATAAATAATGACAATTGATTAAACTTCTACTACTGCCTGGTTTGTCAACACCACACGCAGAAAAAATAAGCATATTTAAACAAACAAAAATGTGTTATTCAATGCAATCATTTATTGTTTATTACTTCAAACAACAAACTTATTGGTCTCAAAACCTTTTTGCCTTTCTCAATAGAAAGGTATTGCAATTGCTCTGAAAACCGACTTTTTAACGGAGGCCCGAGTGACATATGCCATTCGATTCAGTTCGTCGAGTTCGGCAAATGTCTGTGTGTATATATGTGTGTATGTATGTATGTGTTTTTTTTTTTTTTTTACAATGGAGAAGACCTTTATGTCCTAGCCCAGCACACGTGCTAACGGTAGGGTCCAATCTACCACACTGGGTGCACTGGGGGCGTGTCGGACTCGAATGGTGACCAGCCATTAATACCGACTAAACTCCATTGGGCTCCGCCATCATTCCTCCCAGGAACTACCTCTCGGTATTACTTCTGGGGGGATGGCTGTACTAACTGTACTCATTCACTCTCACTCACGCGATCATACATCCTGTATGAGGCTTACTTGGGTGCTCTCTCAATCACACTTTGATTCACTCTCAAACACTCCCACATGAGGCTGACTTTTGTGCTCACCTTTTACGTTCCATGCGAGGCTGACTTGTGTGCTCACCTTACTCATTCCTTGCTAGGCTTACTTTTGTGCTCGCCCTACCCATCCATGTGAGGCTGACTTGGGTGCTCACCCTATCACCTGATTCACTCTCAATCGTGCCACTCTATTGTACCTTTGTCACTCCTTCTGGCATCCCATGTGGGACATTTTTCTTAGGCCCCACTTCTGACATACCATGCGAGGCTGACTTTTGTGCTCACCTTTTTCATTCCTTGCTAGGCTGACTTTTGTGCTAGCCTCTACCAACCTGTGAGGCTGACTTTTATGCTCACCCTTAACATGCAATGTGAGACTGACTTGGATGCTCACCCTTTCACTCCTCTGCCACGCCATGAGGCATCGATAGCTTAGTTCCAACATACTACGCTACGACCCTCCCGTCTTGGCATGAGGCAGTCCACTTATACGCCTATACACTCACTCTTCTGTCTTGCTTCGGGGTGGCTGGGTTTACCCCTTACGCGGTTGCCATTCGCTGCGCCAACCTACCTCGGCATGAACAGACCATTCACTCTCTTATTTTGCGCTTGGCCTTTTTCGCTCCAGCTAACCAATCACTAGTTAGCCGTGCCCGCCGTCTGTTGCTCGGTTCGCCAGATTACCTGTAGCCTACTGGCAATCTGGATGGTAGCAGCCGAGACTGCGTTCCACTTCTCCACCGTTTGACACATCCGCTGGATAAGGGTATCCGGGGTTGTGTCCCAGCCACAGACGTCGAGCATTGCTCTTCTTTCGACGTCGAACCGATGACATACGAACAGTATGTGTTCGGCAGTTTCATCTACACCTGGGCAGTCCGGGCAGACTGGGACCTCCGCGTGCCCGAACCTGTGGAGGTACTGACGGAAACAGCCATGGCCTGACAGGAATTGTGTCAGGTGGAAGTGAACTTCCCCATGGGGTCTTCCCACCCAGCTCGATATGCTAGGTATCAGCCGGTGGGTCCACCTACCTTTCGAGGAGTTGTCCCACTCACGCTGCCATCTGGCGACCGAGGTCACCCTGGTGCGCTCGCGGGCTCCCCTATTTCCACGTAGCTCAAAGCACTCCTCATCTTCCCGAATGACCAGCCCGACTGGCATCATGCTCGCTATCACGCAGGATGCATCGTGTGATACCGTGCGGTAGGCAGATATCACTCTGAGGCACATCACGCGGTAGGTGCTCTCCAGTTTCTGTAGGTAACTGGTTACCCTCAGTGCTCTTGACCATGACGGGCCGCCGTACCTGAGGATAGATACGGCAACGCCTGCCAGTAACCTACGTCTACTGGCGCACACCTTTGAGCTGTTGGACATCATTCTCGATAGTGCCGCAACAGCAGTCGACGCTCTCTTGCACGTATAGTCGACATGGCTGCCGAAGGTCAGCTTGTCGTCTATAATGACTCCGAGAGACTTCAGACTTCGCTGTGAAGTGATCGCGACTTCTCCCACATGGATAACTGCATGTTGTGCCGACTTGCGGTTGTTGACGATAACTACCTCCGTCTTATGATGAGCGAGCTCCAGGCCTCTCGCGCTCATCCATTCCTCCACCGTGCTAATCGCGTGTTCTGCGGTTAGTTCTACCTCAGGAATTGACTCCCCGTAGACCTCGAAGGTTACGTCGTCGGCAAAGCCGACGATCTTGACCCCAGGAGGGAACTTCAGTCTCAGAACCCCGTCATACATGAGGTTCCATAGCACCGGGCCTAGGATCGAGCACTGCGGGACTCCGGCGGTAATCGAAACCCTTTTCTAACCGGCATCGGTCTCGTATAGCAGTACGCGGTTTTGGAAGTAACTTTCCAGGATCCGGTACAGACCCACCGGTAGGCTAAGCCGGTGTAACGAGAGCGCGATGGCATCCCAGCTTGCGCTGTTAAATGCGTTCTTCACGTCAAGTGTCACTAACGCACAGTATCGAATACCTCGCCTTTTTCGTTGGATCGCTATCTCGGCAGTATTTATCACTGAGTTGAGAGCGTCCACTGTGGACTTACCCTTCCGAAAGCCAAACTGGTTGCTTGACAGACCGTCCGTACCTTCCGCGTACGGGGTGAGCTTGTTGAGGATGATCCTCTCAAGCAGTTTGCCAGTCGTGTCTATCAGACAGATTGGTCTGTACGCCGATGGGTCGCCTGGCGGCTTCCCGGGCTTCGGCAACAGCACCAGTTTCTGCCTTTTCCATCTATCGGGGAAACGGCACTCGTCAAGGCATCTCTGCATAGCTAGCCTGAACATGTTCGGGTTCGCTATGATCGCTGCCTTGAGAGCGTTGTTTGGAACTCCATCCGGCCCTGGAGCTTTGTTCATTGCTAGGGATTTAGCCACTGCGAGTAGTTCTTCATTCGTCACTGGAGCCACCATTTCGACCGTGCCCGCACTGTCTCGTAGTGCAGGTGGCCAGGGGCTTGTGGCTCGAGACGGGAAGAGTACTTCGATAATCGTTGCCAACCGGTCCGGAGACCGTTCTGGGGGTGAGGAGCCCCCTTTGGTCTTGGCCATCACAATCCGGTAGGCGTCACCCCACGGATTCGCGTTGGCACTCTCACACAGGTTGTCGAAACACGCTCTCTTGCTGCTTTTAATAGCCTTGTTAAGGGCTAATTTCGCAGCTCGAAACACTTCACGGCGGTTCTCTCTTGCATATGTATGTGTGTGTATGTGTGTGTGTATGTGACCAAAAATGTCACTCATTTTTCTCAGAGATGGCTGAACCGATTTTGACAAACTTAGTCTCAAATGAAAGGTGCAACGTTCCCATAGGCTGCTATTGAATTTCTAATGGATCCGACTTCCGGTTCCGGAATTACTGGGTGATGAGTACGAACACGCAGAAAATGTCGATTTTAATAAATTCTGCAATGAATGTATAAAGGTGAAAATCCAAAATATGACCACAACTGCTTCGATTTGTAGTATTAGGTCACTAACATCCATTCAAAGTATATTTGGCCACATTGGCCACCATCATCGGTTCCGGAAGCCCCGGCGGAAGTATCTAAATTCAGAATAACAGTCACATCGGTTTCTCGGAGATGGCTAGACCGATTCGAATAAACTTGGCCTCAAATGAAAGGTATTGCGTCCCCGTAAATGGCTATTTAATTTCATCCCGATCCGACTTCCGATTCCGGAGTTACAGGTTGTGGCGTGCGATCACTTAGCAAATTGTGATTCAAACCGATACTCCGATGAAAGCAAAAAAGGTAAAAATTTCGCTAAAATGTCTCTCAAACAACCTAAATTTGCTGTTCTAGGTCACCGACGGCCAACCAAACTTTCGTTGACTACATTGACCACCATAGACGGTTCCGGAAGTGCCCGGGAAAAGCGGCCATCTCTCAAAATTTACGAACTCACATCAGTTTCCCGGAAATGGTTGGGCCGATTTTCACAAACTTAGTCCCAAATGATAGCTATAATATCCCCACAGATGTCTATAAAATTTCGTACGGATCGCTTATATGGGTCCGGTTATATAGACTAAATCGTTCGGTCACATATGAAATTCACATATAAGTCGGAACTGTAATTTTTTTTTCAAAGGGGGGACCCCATGAAATTTCTGAAATCGAATTCGTATTTTTGATGCCAAGCATCTTTAAAATGCATGAAACGTCGAGATTTTATGTTATCTCGAAATTTTTTTTTTATTAAGATCGACTTTTTGGGACTTTGCCGATTTCGTATTTAAGTTCAATATTACCGTGGCTGTTTTTTCTTTTTCAAAATTTTAGAACTCGAATAATGATTTATTTTCCTGTATATAGTTGTCATGTGATGTATAATAATAAAATGTAATATATGCATTTAAAAGTTTTTAATGAATATAAACAACGCACACATTCTCGTGATTCATGATTGAGAAAGGCACAATTGCACCGCTAGGTGGATTAAAATAGGTTTTTTATTAGAGTAACAATATTTTTTTTGCTTTCAATAAAAACAGTTTTAATTTCAGTAATTTTGTTTTAATTTCAATAATATTTTTATTAAAAAATCCCTGCCCTTTTGCTCAGTAAGGGGAATGGGCACGCTGTGCCAGGTTGGTCGAGGCACAATTCGATTGTAAGTCAGTGAATTCTTGACGCGCAAAAGTGCCTGAACCGATGGCAATCACTGTCAAGGATCAATCGAAGACTTTGAAATGGAAACATGTACCTCATTAAAAGCAGTTTAGTTTACATTGTCATAATTTGCCAACTGCTTCGGGTCAATAAACTATAATATAATATAATTAAAAATACTTAATATTCAAGTGTGTATGTATCACAAAATATGACTAACCATGTTCCTGTTTCATGTCCGTTGAACCATACTGAGTGGCCAAAATAACTTTATTTATCCATAA
Organism: Topomyia yanbarensis; assembly: GCF_030247195.1. NCBI lineage: Eukaryota > Metazoa > Arthropoda > Insecta > Diptera > Culicidae > Topomyia > Topomyia yanbarensis. The sequence continues at coordinate 12,489,082 of NC_080670.1, read as the reverse complement.
CACTCACCTTTTTCCTTTCTCTATCGTTTTAGCTTTTTGTCGTGACTAACGACTTACCTTTCAATATAGGGGCCCCTTTTCAAAATTTCGGAAGAAAAATGATGTAAGATTTTGAACGCTTATATCTTTTGTTGTACTGAATGGATTTAATCAATTTCTTCGGCATTTTGTCGAAAATATTTGTACCAATGTTGTATTAAATTTTGGAATATGTAGGATATTCATTATCAACGGAAAAATAGTGTTTTGAAAAATCTTTCGAAAACGACTCAGAAAAGTGAAAATTTTCAGCCCATCCCGCACAGAGCCGTCAAAATGGTGCAGCAAATGAACAATAAAATAATGAAAAGTTTATATAAAGGTCCACTACATGTTTGTTCCTATGATTATTCGTATTGGGTTGCTTGACGAGAGCAGTTGGTGGGGGAAAGCCGGGATATTAATTTTGGTTAAGCCATTAGAAGTCGGACGGAAAGGAAAGGCTCATGCACGCCACGAGAACGAGCGAGAAAGCGATAGTAGTGCATATTAGCGAAAGCGTTACGTACATTTTGAACCTTATTAACTTTTCTTCTACAAAACGGATTGCCAATCTTGTTTCATAAATCGGAAGGAAAACGTTCAATGCTTGCTACCGATGCGTTCTTTGCTATATAAAATTTGTTTAAATAGTTCGAAAACTACTTTAAATGAAATCAACATTAATGATAAAACCTATAAATAGGGGTGTCGCAGCTTTTCTCTAAGCCAGACGTGTGTAAGACGCAGTGCATAACAGACGTGCGTGGTCGTGAGAAGCTGCATCGGACGACCAATCAAATCAGCTACCATCGGAGAGAAGAAGAAAAACGTTGGTGGAGGTGGTGGCGGTGAGAAGTCCAAAAAGCCAAAGGCTAAGAAACGCAGTCACTGAAAAGGCGGTAGTAACTGCCACTAAAAATGCCACCAAAACATCGAAGGCTGCAAAGTGTACTCATTCGGTGTGAGCTGCGAAAGGGGAAAGATCGTATGGATGTACGCAGTAAAAACAATCGTCTGCAAGGTTTGAATTGTTTTAAAAGATTCCCGTCTTGTATCAACATAGTTATCCACAAACCATCCTTATTAGGACGAAGGCAAAATGGAAAAAGAATTTAATTAGAAAGTTTCTTTTGTTAACTAGTATTAAGTTTGCGCTTGGTAATTCTGTACTTTTACCAGTGAATCAGAAAATGTTTTTCTAATCTACAAACCCGAAGGTTTTTGCAAATCCTTCCAAGAAAATCAGTGAATGTGGCAACTCTGCCACTAAGCGAAAGCTACACCAAAACGAATGATGAAAATATTTTCATTTATCGAACAAAAGGACGTCCTTCCATCTGCATTGTAAAGTCAATAAATAGGAACACCATGATGAAAACCGTGCTCATTCGGTGTGAGCTGCGAAAGGGGAAAGATCGTACGGATGTACGCAGTAAAAACAATCGTCGGCAAGGTTTGAATTGTTTTAAAAGATTCCCGTCTTGAATCAACATAGTTATCCACAAACCGTCCTTATTAGGACAAAGGCAAAATGGAAAAAGATGGGTTGGTAATGTATATGACATAACAGGGGTGTCGTGACCACACTTCGAAGTTATTTCAAATCTTGCAAAGCATAAATTGACATAATTTCAATGATTGTTCCTTTATGAATGAAATGAAAAATTTTCAGGTCAACGCGGCAATAACTTTGCAATTTATAGAACAATTTTATATTTTTAGTTATCATATATTAACTGTCATCTCTTCCAAACAACTTAACCCTCTGCTGCCAACCACGTGGTTTTGCAGGGTTAAGGAGAATCATTGTAAAATGTCCAATACATGATTTTATGTTGTTACCTCCACTAAAACCACTTCAGAACACTCCCACCTGTCATACATGTACATTGTCTGCATGTTGAAATCATTATATGAAATTATTGACCTGTATTCAACGCGGAGAACTCGGTAATAAAATTGTTTTGCTGAATATACTAACGAACGGGATCCCCAGGAAAATTTCGCTAAGCCCGGTGAATCGAACTTAATGCGCAAAATTTAGCCATTTGAAGGAGATACAAGCAGAATTTTAAGAATATGAGCATCGCGGTTATGTCCCGGACATTATCCGCCCCTAGTTTTTCGCTAAGCGTGTTCATCTCTGTACGGAAAAGATTCCGATGGTTGTTTCGAGAGATTTTAACATTGATATTTCAAAGCAAGAAAATTGTTCATTTCATGAATGAATGTCTCAACGAGCTTAGAATCCAGCGCATCCCCTATCAACGCAGACGCCAACAACAAAGGTTCTTTTCAGAACCACCATAATTATTATAAAGAATAACTTGAAACATTCCCACATATTTCATTGAGTATCATTCGATTTGAATTACAAGTCAAACGAGTAGTCACGACACTCCGGTTATGTCCTAGACATTACCCACCCATCTTTTTTCTTTGGAGAAGCGGACAAGTAATCCGATAAGGATTTATTAAGGCTTAATGAACAGGGCCGGCGGAAAGCGTGGGTAGTATGGGTAGTACTACCCACTCGAAAAAAACCGGGTGGGTAATTACCCACTCGAAATTTTGAACCATTACAAAAAAATTAGATGCGCAACGCATGTATCTCGCACTACACACATTTGAAAACATCGATGTACCACAATTCCATTTGCATAAACGAACGTGATTTAATATGAATGAAATGTAAGCGTGTGCATTGCGAAAAGAGAAAAAATCCTTACTAATGGACCCCTTACCGTATGCATTCTACCCACTCGGGCGTAAAGTGTTTCGCCGCCCCTGTTAATGAAGGCTTAAAGATGTTCAAAAACTCATGCATGGGATTATTTAGAGTGAACAAAAAGATGATGGTACTCAGTATATATCGCTGATCGAAGACCCGCAACCATATGCACACATAGTGTTGACACCTCAAGCAATATACGATCCCACAAAGCTGAGAAATAAAATATGTACTGCTAGTGTCGCACAATTCAGCGCCCCCACCGGAAGGCTAAAAGAATCCACATTAACATTCCCATAAATAAGATCGCCATTAAAGATATCTTCGTCTAATCTATCTTTCATGTACGAGCGGAATAACCCATGAAATCGTGGACACATAAGAAACTCACTAACAGAACGGAAAAAGGACTAACCAAGAAGAAAGAAATAACAAAGGGAAGCACCAACTGACCCAGGACAGGCGGAGAACGCCGACATAACCGGGGATTAAGGTAACATCAAATGTCCTAATCCACTCGTACTTTACAGAGAAAGAAGGTGAAATCTAAAATGGAATCTATACTCTCAAAAGAACAAGGTATGATAAAGTGGAAAGTGGAAAAATAGGCGGTAAATACTAGCGTCAAGGTAAATTATGAAAACGGAAAGGTAAGAATGCATAACCAATGATAATAATAATAATGTTATCAAATAGTACCAAATGATATTTTTCATATTGAAAAGGGTGTTTAAATGGCGCCCATGCGCTAATCCGTCCTAGTTTAAAATTTGGGTTGAGGGGGGCACGCATTTTTGGCCTAGGGCAGAAATGCCGATTAGACCGGATCTACACCAAAAATGTACTATAAGGAAACTATAAGGAATAATATTTTTATTAAAAAATGAAACAATTTTTTTTTATTGAAACGATAACGGTTGTCACGGTAAAGATAGATACGTCTACCTTTATCAGGACACATGTTAATGAACTCGGGTGATTCGTAGTTATTCTGCCTAAGCTCGACCCTCATTAACAGAAGGCAAAGATTAAGCCCGTACGATATTAAGCCTGTTCTAATGACTCTGCCACTTCTAGTTTTCCGATCTGTTTACTTCACATCCTTGCTCTCACTTGAGTAGTATGGCTCTAAGTTTCATAACTTTCCCTACCCAGTAATCTCTAGCTAATTGAATGTCGTTAAAACGTAAAAAAATGAAACGATAAATAAATTGAATTCAATAAATAAATTTATTGTCTCCCGACCAATAATTTTATTCATTGAATTTAATCCTTGTTTTTATTGAAACTACAAATCTTTTTTCTGCGTGCAGATAACTATCTTTGCCAACCTATCACATGGGCCGCTTTGAGGGTGAATTTTAACCACGTCAGTGGAATTAATTTTCGAACTATGAAGTTTCAATAGCTAAGTGGTTCATAATTTCTTCGCAACCAGCAAAGGTATGAGTACACTACAAGCACTCCGAATTCATTCATACCCATGCATTAGTATCAGTTCCGCATTAGCTAAGTGTTTCAACTTGATACGCCAGACATTCCCTTTTTTCTCATCAAAGTTATTTTGGCCAATTATACGCAAGATTTCGAAATAACCCTTTTTCTCTTTGAAAGGTGCACCCTTTGTTGCTATCCGCCTACTTTATAGGGTAGACTAGCCCTTATTCATCTCATTAGTCAGGTTGTCACACTATTTCACTGATAACTCGTCTTACAGTGATTGGATTGCGCTTAAATAGGTATTACCATCTGTAAAAATCCTTCCACCTCTGCGTATTAGAGCAGGAAGGGCTCGTTATAATTTTCTGCTAGGAAATCACTCGATACAGAAATCCAATGGACCTACGAAATATATCTTACCTGTTTAATGCGCTGACTCGAGAAAGACTGGCCGGCACTCGCTATCGCAGCCGCTGTGCTGGCGATGCCGCTCAAGGATCCCGCCAACATTGTATGACAGTATTACCAACATTATATGGAAGTGTTACCAATATTATCACGAGGAAGGGGTAGGAATATCGAGTCCAGCTAGTACCTCACACCATCTTTGCTTCACAATTCCTAAGACACAGTTCCATAAAAAATATGGCTTAGAAAATGTAAAATACTCGCGTTTGAGCGAAGCGAAAAGTTAAGTAGAGTGAAGTGCCTATTTTCACCATACTAAGGAGGGCGCCTCACTGATTCATTAATTACTGGGCCTACAAACAATGGAATTCGCAAAAATTGGCATCAACAGCTTTGCTTCGTTATTAAGTACCAAGATAATAACATACATGCGCTGAAAACAGTGAAATTCTCGTGTTTGAGCGCAACGAAAACACGAATCGAGTGCCCCTATTGTTGCGCTACCATTTGACTCAATGCGTTAAACAAAGATGGCAGACACTTCTCTAACCAACGGCTTCAAATGGGTAGCGTGATAATAGAAACATAGCGATAATGGGCTCATCACCCTACAACGCACCCTTATTCATCCTACCATTTGAGCTAATGCGTTGAATAGAGATAGCATATCTAATGTGTTCAAATGGGTGGGATGAATAGAGGTACTAAGATGAATTAGGGCACAGTAACCCTAGCTTCGCTTCGTTTTCATCTATCAACGACAATTTGTGCAATAAAGTGTTTCACGCCGCATGCTTTCGTTCATTGTTGTAATTAGTCATACGATGAAGCGCGGTGCGTGAAATGCTTCAAACTCTTAGCTTTAAAGAATAATTTACACGATCCGTCAGACTTCTATTGACTCACGGAACGTGTAAATACGACGTGACATTGATTTACAATTTAAACCCAGTCATGCGAAAACCGATATAACGCATCAAAGGAACGTCAAAATTGGTATGCAAACGTTCACACATATCGTCGAAGGTACGGAAAACTTTGACGTACGAAACATGTTCGCGCGTACCTGGAGAAATGGAAGGAACGGTGGCGTAACGTTTACATTCTTTTCCGTGGACGGAAACTGCTGCGTCGTGTGAATCGTACTGAAGTCGTACTGAACGCATTCCAATTAGTGACGGACGGAGTTTGGGAAAGTGTTACACAATTAAGACATAATATAATTGGAATTAGGTTTTGAGATTTCCATCTATTGTCCGTACCCAGAGTAACTAGATACTGGAAAACCTATCGCAGCTTGCGTTGCGATCAACAGAAGAATCGGTGCCAAAGAGTGTTCGGGTCGGGTGAGCTTCAATGTAAAACTAGACTACTATAATAGGATCATAGAGGAAAAAATGTTTTCTTCCAACCAACGCCTACGGTACTGAATGATTAACATAGAGCATTTTGTCCGCCATATGTATAGCGCAAAGGGGCTGCTTTGATTTCAATCGCAGTGCTAAACCGTCTGGAAACTAGGTGACAGTCAGAGTTTGAGTTGCAAGAGCAGCCCGAAAAGTAGGCTCTGTTCAGTCAGTACGCGAAAACACATTATACGGTTCAGTTGTATTAGCACCCCCGCACAGAACTTGATGAGTTGATGCCTGTTTTATGAGCATTAAATGTAAATGTTTCTTAATTCTGTAACCTATTGACCCAGTTTCTTTATTGCACATGCGCCGCCCCTCTCAGACGCCTCTTTTCGGAAGAGCAGAAATGACATAATTTGGACGTTTGTTTGGGTACCCACTTAAGTTCGTATAAACAAAGTATAGTAAATTTTTGCAATGTTGCTTAAAATCCTACAACAAGGCGCACCGATTAGTGAATGAAACGGCGGTGCACATCACCGAAGCAGCTCGAATTGAGACACCTTCCGAAAAGCGACGAACTTCGAAACAATGGGCTGTTGAGAAGAAAGTGCGCACAATTTACGGCTGTTCCCACAGATCGGGCTAGATTCGTTAAATTGCAACAGATTAGGTGGTGTTGATGTGCATTGTGGCTGTTGGTTGTACAGCGCGAGTGGTTTTAGCATGAACACCAGGAAACAGCATTGAATTGTATTAACCTCTTCATGCCCAGTGTTTCAAAAATCATCTGTAAATCTTGGTTTCTGCAAGTGTACCTCACAAAATCTAGTAATTTGTTAGTACAATCCTTTGGACAGAGGTTATTATGTTTGGTCTGGCTAGTTTCCGCTGGAGCAGTGTTGGCAGTAACTGCGTTTTCATGAAATATTGATGAAAACTAATAAAACGACCTCGAATAAATTAGTTATAGATTTTGCGTTTTGATTTCGTCTCATCAAAATCCGACAATAACTTAGTGACAGTATTACGCTAGCGCCGGATTGACGCTAGCTCCAACAACGAAAACATTATTTGTATTATTAGTCATGGGTACGTTTCGATTTCGTGTCATCAGAAACCGACACTAAGATTTTGTGTCAAGCCGGCGCTAATCTATTCCGACAAAAAGTTAGTGCCGGTTTCTGATGAGACAAAGTCAAAACGCACCCATGAATAATAAGTTAGGATTTGTGTCCTTCATGCACAAAGACTGGTTTTACCTAGAAAAACTCTAGTAAGAGAACTGCGGAGAGAAAAACAGCATTTTTGGCAACGTATCCCCGGCATTGTATGGCAACACGTCCAATGTTATAAGGATAGGCAATGTTCGATTGCATTCGTTTTTTGACAGCTAAACGCGAATCCAATCAATCCAAAATGGAGTCTCCGCAGTTCTCTTTCTAGAGTTTTTCTAGTTTTACCAAAAATTTTCACCTTAGTGAAAAATTTTGGTCACTCGATCTGCCACTACAAATGCCTTGCCTAATCGTCATTTAACCGCCGAATCACGTGGATCTGGTTAAGTAATATGTAATTTTCATAAACAAGAAACATTTGCTCAATAAATGCATTGAATCAATCCAATGTTGCCATTTAAAGTACAAATCGTTTACTGACAAAGAAGTTGAGTGTATGTTATTCGTTAATTATTACTCAATACGCACGTCAGCGACAATCGGAAGCGCATCAACACTATTATATGGCTGAGAGCAGAAGAACGGAGGGGGCAGGGTGTGCTGCAACCGGATCGATTTCGGAAGCTATCGATCAACGATCGGGAAATGTTATCGTTCCATTTTGCCGCGTAATCAGCCATGATCGCGGTCGCCACCCCGCCGCTTGTTATCTCATTTCTTCATTTGCATATCCGAACCAACCAGTTTCTGATTGGCAATGCAAAACGTGTGCCCGGAGCGCGATTGTATCATTTCGTCGCCAGACAAGACTATAGGGGCAGGTGATTGAGGTGCTCCACAGTAGAAACGAGTTTCACTTTCACTTCCACCGGACACCTCGGCGGGATATTGATGTGCTCAATTATTAGGAAAATGACGCATTGTAATTCTAATCCGCGAAAATAAAATACTGATTAGACTGTCTAAAGTTAGCCTAAATATGCTCGAAAATTTGAGACCCCCATAGCCGGTAACGATCGACACTTGCAATACTTTCTCCGCAAACGCAGCCTACTACGCCCACCTACTCTCGCTCGACGCAGGTGTGAAAGAGAATGTGTAACGATATGCAAACGCGCCTTCATCGAGTATAGAAAAAAAAACTGACCCTCGCGTTGCCCATACCGAATGGCAATGTCATGGCTTGCTGGGATGGTGGCGCGGACCCGACCGGAACCAAACATTTCTCTCTTGTTTCAGTTTAGCTACGGCTTCTTTTCTGCGCGGTTCGAAACAGTATTTTCTTCGGTTTCGACGGGATATCGTTTCTTTCCAAAAAAAAAAAACATATAATGGTTTGTTCTCTGAGGCACGCCGCCACGACGGTGACAATGGTGATCGTCACGCTAAATTTCCTCTATGGAGCAGTGATATTTCCAAAGATACCGGATGTGCTAAATCCTCCCGTGCCGGACAGTGTGGACCTGGTGGAGCAATCCGCCTACCTGTTAGCGGACGAACAGGATCCAGAAGTGACGCCCGGACTGTTCCAGGGCGATATGGCGATGGACAATAATATGTACAAATATTGGAGGGTGGGTCTCAAGTGGGATGTGTTTCCAGAACGACGCTGGCCCAACCGAACCGTACCGTATGCGATCAGTCCGTTGTACGATGTGGATGATCAGGTGACGATCCTGAAAGCTATTCGAACGTTAAACTTCATGACCTGCGTTCATTTTGTACCGTGGAACGGAAAGGATAAGGACTTTTTGCTGATTTGGCCGATCAAGTACCCGAAGGGTTGTTGGAGCTACGTTGGCAAGACGGGCGGAACGCAGATAGTTTCGCTGCAGCCACCGGATCATCAGAGTGTTAACTGCTTGGGCCACGAGGGGCGAGCCATGCACGAGCTGATGCACGCGTTGGGTATCTTTCATGAGCAGTCTCGAGCGGATAGGGATCGGTTCGTGAAAATAAACTGGGACAATATTATACCGGGTAAGTTGGGAGTGGATTGTTGGTGGAATCTCAGGCGTTTTCTTGTACGAATTGTGTGTTTGTTCTGAAGGTCGATCGTTGAGTTAGCCGTGGGAAAATTTGTTCTCAAATTCGGGAATAAAGTGTCATGAATTTTGAAGTCATTTTTTTACGTTTCAAAAACAGGACCGTGAACAAAAAGCACGTGTTTTATAATTGAATTCTATTTTCTTTACGTAACGCCAGTGTAACACTTTTATTTGTGAACATATCTGGTTTTTGTGAACCTCGCCCAATCGTTTTTCTAACCTTGAGCCAGTGCACAACATAATGAACATTATTCATAAACCAAATGTTGACTCGTGGTTTTATTCATAGATCTAGGAACATTGCTTAAGGTTCGACTATACGACGTGAATTTATTTAAGAAAAAAAGCAAGGAATCTCATCTCCCGAATAGAAATGTACAGTAACAAAACCTTGATTTTCACTGTGACAGTACAGTATTTTTACAATAATTTACAGTAAATTTTAGTGTTATGCTACAATACAAAAACAATAAACTTTAACGTTTTTATAGTAAATTTCAATGTAAAATAGACTTTTACAGTGAAAAAGGGGAGTGGTTATGTATCTTAACATTAAAAAAATCAGTTTTTCTCCATACATTTTTTCTCGAAAACAGTAAAATTTAATGTGAATGCACTGTATCAGTTTTTTGCTGAACAGTAAAATTTATTGTTACATGAAATTTTATTGTGAGAACTTGGCATCGAACAATGTTGAAACAGTAATAACTATAATATTTATTATTCTATGATTGTTTGTAGGGTAAATGCTATTGTAAAATTCTATCCGGGCTGCCTATAGATGTCCTCCCATAGGCATCGTCTTAAAAACACTCTTCCTGAACAACATAGTGTAATGATTGGTCGTGATGTCAGTGCTGTCGCTCTTTTTAGTATTCCTGCAAAAAGCGATTTCAATGGAACGCTTCAGATTCTCCGAGGGCCGTTTGTACGCGGGTCATGACAATAGACCTTTCTCATCAAAAAATTTTATATGATAGGATGCTTCCTTTTTTATCCCCAATTCGTTACTGCCTATTGCCCCGATGATTTGGTACCTCTTACTATTGAAAAAATCAAAAATAGTGCAAGCTGCTCATTTAACCCCTTATTCTGAATACCTATCTTGCCTTGTTTCCCCATATTTTTACACCATTTGGATGAACTTCCTGTGGGGAATACTAAAAGGATGCCAGATCTGCATATATATTAGTAAATCTGCAGATTTTGCATTTTCACTGCAGATCTTTTGCAGATTACAAATATTTAGCAGAACAAAACCTATGCCAGCCAATTTATACACTAGCCTTCAACATTTTTGATCAATTAAATTATATACACACTACATTTCTACGTCGCATTTATTGAAGATTTTTGTAGCATTCGGCAGACTTTTATATTTTTACTGCAGGCTATTGTTTAAATAGACCTGGCATCACTGATGCTGAAATGATTCATTCATATACCTGTCAATAATATAGAGCATTGTATGAAAATGTATAACCTCACTTTTCTGACAGTTCGGTGTGCTTGTTTACCTAAGACTTGTTTACACGGACTTTTAAAATTTACATTACTTGAATACTTTCGATGCTCTTTGAAAGAATATCAACTCAAGAGGGATTAGGATTGGAACAATGGTAACCTGGTTCATACATTGACCAATCGGCGCTGGATGTAAAACCCGGTGGCATATGCTGAATCGTAAGATCAAGCATTGGGCTATAAAACGATTGCTTTCTGGATGATGGATAAGGATTTGTACACATTTGTTTGTTTGCTCGTGGGTTAATTCCTAACAAGATGATCCGATTGATTATTCATTTTTAGATGGTGAAGTTTACCTGAACTTTATAGGTAACGAATTCGGTCGATGATAAGTTGTTGAAATGATTTTGATCGTTCAATGTCCATATCGAAGAACGTTTCCATTGGTCAGAATGCCTACCAGCGTATGATAGCTGCAAACATGAGGACAACAAGGTTATCGCTTTCGAATGGAACAATTATTTATTATTCGTGTTCAAGTTCCATTACAGCAAAAGTTTCGTCGATTATCGCATTGTCGTTGATTTAGCCGGCAAATGCAAAATAGCGCTCGGCACTGACAATAAGGAGTAAGAAGGATTTGATTGGAGTGATAATAATAATGCAGAGCATTATACATTCTGGTAGAATATCAGAGAGGAGAAATTATATGTAAATTTATATTATATCCCGAGTAGCCATCATTTTGGCACCGCAATAAAGCTATCTGCTGTATTGTTCAAATTGGCACCAAATAACTAGGCAGCGAATGATAAATTTCATAGTCAATTTATTTACTTTTTCGGAAGGATAAGTAATTAGTATGTCGTGAATATATGTGTCGCCGGTGCCGTGTGTTATGGTATTACCGAACGGAACCGTTGGTCAGAAGACCGTCCTTGTCGTACTGGTCATAGATGCGAGGTTTTTTCTCATCTGATAGCACTTGACATGCTTCGGAGATCTGTCTTAATGCTCTCTACTTAGCGCAGGATACGCGAAACCGCTGCTAGCTTTCGAAAGAAAATTCCTAGCTGCTGCTACTCTATCAGTCTCTCTCTCTCTCTCTCTCTCTCTCTCTCTCTCTCTCTCTCTCAACTGAGGACTACAATTTCGGTCGACTAAATTGTGCTATGAAAATTGTACTTCCTGGAATTTCACCTAACGAGATCAATTCATTGTGAGGAATTTCGCTGCGTTCCAATATTGCTTGCCTCTGTAGGTGATGATGTGTGTGGATTCACTTCGGCAGCCAGCTCTTATGTTTTGGGTAATTTTGCTATCTTATTCTGCTGAATAAATCATCTTCCTAAAGCCTCTACGTTATACTACGGTCACTTTAAAAACGCCCTGCTATTTAATCTTGTAGCTCTCGGCAAGTCAGTAGGTTTGTTCCAGTACACGGAAGTCACTCCGGTATAAAGAGGAGCAAAAATATTTGCTCCTTTTTACTCCGGTTTGCTACCAGAAGAAGAAAAAAGAGAAGAAGAGAGTACAGGAACGATTTTCTCCGGTTCCAGTTTCTCCTGGTACTGGAACAGACCTAGTCCTGGCACTCTTCTCGACTATTCCTGGCACTATACCGCTGGCGTCGCACTTATGACGGTGATCAAGCTTGGCGAGAGTGGCGGTGGTTTCGTCGGAATTGTTCACTCGACAAGCAGTAAGTGCAAGGACTCTGCTACTTATGCCTGAGCCCCTCATTGAAACCTTCGTCCTGCCGGAGTGTTAGCTTCGTCCGATACCGGAGCGTATTGCTGAACCGAAGCAGTCTGCTACTGGCGCTGCTTCCTTCGAATCGGAATCGCTGAATATTCCCGTTAGCCGAATATGTCCAACGTGGCCGAAGGCAAACCGATTGCAGCAACACCACCAGCCGTAGCTGACCTTTTAGCCTTTAATCCAAAAGAAGTTTTGGTCGAATTCATTATAATTCTATGTAAAATTTAATACTGTTTTATTTAGTTTGATTGCGCATATTGTTTACATGAGACACTCCCCTTAATTCGTTGAGTAAGTATTTCACTGCCTTTATAATCCTTTTGGAATCAGTTACAATAATCCATTATAATCATTTTATGATAAGTGTATTGCTAGTTAGGACTTTTATATCAGCCGGGCCCTTTTATAATTTGTTATAAAATCATTATCTAAATTCTTCATAATCCATTGTTACGTTATGTTTATGCACATGGCCAGATAGATAGTTTTTAACTGGGACGTGACGTGTGGATACGAAAAAACCTAATGTCAATTGCAGCCATGGGGAGCTGTCAAATGCAGCCAAAGGGAACCGTCAAGTGCAGTCAGGGGGAACTGTCAAATGCAGCCAGTCCATTTAAAATATGTGAGGAAGAAAGAGTGGCTATGCAAAACAAGAGATCAAATGAACAGAAAAAAAAACATATCCAGGTTTTGTCCCAGGATTTTAATAGAGAACATGAAAATTCGATTTGTTTGCATTTGGCAGTGGGCCTTTTTCAAATGTTTGGCTAGAAATTCCTTACTTCTACAATGAGTCATGTACATGAAAAGTAAAAATGTTAAATTTAACGGAACAATGTATGATGCCGACATCAAATAAAAAAATACAGCTGAGCGACCTTGTTTGGAAAGTGTTAACATTTGGCAGCGAACCAAACCAAGTTTCTCATACTATGATCGAATCAACAAAAATTCCAAGACCATGTAAACAATCTCTCTGAACTGTCAAAAAAGTGAGGTTAAACATTATCATGCAATGTTCTCTACCGAGAGGTTCACTTTAGTTTGTTTACATAACCAATGAACTTTGTACCGCGACTCACCACTTCATTTGTCGCGTTGCCAGGAACTCAAGCAAAAATATACAAAACAGTGTTGCCTAAACACACATTTTGAGTCCCACCATTCTTGCAAAGGTGAAAAAAATACTCAACATTCTTGCATTTTTCAAATTTAAAAAAAATCATTAAAAAATCACGATAGCTCCAAATAGTCTCATTTCAACGGCAATATTCTTAAAAATGTGTAGTCTTTTGAATAAAAATAAGAAAAAAGGGGGTTAGGTCGGACGAGAAAGGTCTATTGATCATGTGGATTCTCCCCACAATAAGCACACTTTTCAGCATAAACAATGCAAAAGTCACCCTCATAATTTTCTGCGCAATTGGGTCATTAATATATATTCTGCTTTTGATTTTTTTTTTCGGTTGCAGTTAAACCACAGACTAACAGACATAACACTATGAGGGAACATCGATCCGGCAATTTTTCAAGAACACTAGCTCCACCTTTTATTCACAGTCCCAAACACTCATTTGCTGATGGGTTACCCTTCAGGTTTGGGAACACTTTTTCACTAGTGGTCTATCCCCCATATGCTTGTTCGTATGTCACAGGCGCCATAATTTCAAATGCGGCCACAGTCCCAACTAAATATATTTAAAATGACTGTTAAAGCGGGCGAAGTATTGTTTTAGAGTGTTATGTCTGTTAGTCTGTGGTTAAACGGCAGGTATGTAGTCAAGATGCACGCAATATAGCAAATAAAAATAGTTTTATGAAATTGAATTATTACGACCGCAACTGCCATTATAGTACCGTGATCCCATTTTTCTGGGATAACTGTCAAAAGTTCTAACCCATGTGGCTAAATTCACTGTCAAGAAAGACCGATAGTGTCAAACGAGGCCGTGTTTATATTTTCATAGAAAATCAATTAAAAATCTTTCTGAAGTATTAAAGGTTGAACATATATTGCTATGCTTAGAACGATAAGCTCTATAGGTTTATGTAATAAGAGGAATTTTATTCTTCATTTAATGACCCAATTGTCACACCTAGCCTTGTTGCTAAAATATCCCAATTGCTTGTATTTAGCTATCCGAGTAAACGATAAGCTCATAGTACCCTCATGCTCATTGTCCAGATTTTTCCCCATTATATGGTATTTTAATAGTATTTGTAATGCGATGAACCCATGAAAGCACCTTATCCAAGGTCCGGTAGATCCCATGTAAAAACATATTTTGTGTATCTGTGGGTTATTGAGACCATTCCATGGTATTTTGATGATTGCAAAATTCGTCACGCATCATACTCATGGTCTTTTTAAGGGATTGTGTGGTCTTTGAGCCCATGATAATTTACTCGGGTAGGCCAGAATCCATCAGCTCTGTCCCTGGCTGTTGAACCAATCTCAAACCAGATCGTGATTGGATGAAATAACAATAACAGGCGTATGATTTGGAAACTAGAAGTACTAAAGGACTGCCTGGAAGTGTTGTCAGAATTGTAAGATACCGTGATTTGGTTTATAAAAACAATTGTTTACTGCGCTAATTTTTGTTGATATTTCGCTTTCTATACATAACGTTTAACTGTAATCATAAAAACTGGAATGGCTTGTTTATCCTTTTCTTTTAGGTGGGATATAAAAGACGACAAATTTACCGTTATTCCGTGACCTATTTTTATCCAGATCACATAAAAGAGATGACGGGAAATAAGCTTTCGTTTTCAGACACATCTAAAACTACATCTCAAATAAAGATTCGATTCTTCTATAAAACCTAATCTAATCTGATTTGAGTATTATAGCCAATTCTCATGATATTGGTTCGCATAGACTCCGTTTTAAATCTAATATAATTAATTGCATATTTAAATATTCATATGAACTCAGCATCGTCCTTCTTTATCCGATCTTCATTCTACTCTACCTTTCCTTCTCTCCTTTTTCCACACTACTAGCTTCCCCTTCATCTCTCTATTTTCGATTTCCTCTCTCGACGACAATAATCCTCGTCTGAGCTGGCATACTTAAATCTACCTTACGTGAAATTATGAGCCTGCCCGTCGCCTTTGTACGGACTGAATCACCAAGCGGATGAGATGCGGGAGCGTTGTGTACCACCTTATCGCGGATTGACTGTCAGCCCCTTCGAGTTCACGCGTTCTGTGCACAGCGATGCTAACTGGCTCAACATTTTTTCAAAAAAAAAACGAACCTTTCTTGAAAAAAAATTGGAAAAAACTGGATACTTGAAAAAAATCCTACTTTTACCTTGTAATGTTCTAGTCAACAATTCAATGAACGACTGTTAAGTAAACACGTATGTTCCATACCTTTTACTGAAAATTTAAGTCGGTTTTTTATATTGTTGTCCAAATTTAAAAATAAATATTAAAACATTCGAATTTAATTGTAATTGTAATAGTCACAGTGGAATTGAACTGTCTTGAAGGTTTCAATCCTAAATTTAAGACCATTTGCCAAACTTAAGGATGCTCTTAAACTTTTCTTACGACACAGCGGTAGCAACTAGCTGAGAATTCAACAAATGTTCATCAAAGTATTTGACACAATGTACTGCCACCTTAACGTTTGAGTAAAATTCATTTGAAATCGAATCAAAATGTACGTTCCCGAACCGTTTCACACACAAGTGGTATAAAAAGAGTTCTGGTTACGGTGGATAAAAATCTTATTCTGGGGAACTCGGCTTCATCCCATCGCTTGTTTGAAAATTCTATGAAGATGAAACAAGTTACAATTTGTGAGACAAAAAATAAAATATTTTGAAAAAACTGGATAAAACTGGCTCAATTTTCAAAAAACTGGAAGATTTTTCCGATTGTCTGTTTGACTGGATGTTGTAAAAAACTGGAAGAATCCAGTTTAAACTGGAAGGTTGGCATCGCTGCTGGTAACGATTGCGATGTACTTGTCTCTCCCCGGTGTGTTGTTGGTCTGTCCGACAGCCGTGCTCCAGAAAATGCCGACAGTGAATCCCGAGAAGAAATGTCTGAAAAAGAACCCTCTTATTGAGGGTCTCTTTGTATGCCTCTCCAGCCGACGTTCCCCGGCTTTTCGTAGGAGAGTTCCAACCGTTCTGGGCTTGAGTATCCACCCAAAATGCTTTTCATCGACAATTTGTCCGGTGCTGTCTTCGGGGCGATGTTTTCTACTGGAGTCTTTCGCTTGATGCACGGTTTTTCTCGTCCCGAAAACGGCGTGCCTTTTGTAGGCTATGTTCTATTGGCCAGCTTCACGTGCGTTTCTTCTCGGGCACAGTCAATGATGCTACTAGCTTTTCCCGAGATTTACCTACGGCTTGCAGAAGTCCAATCCCGTCCCTTGCGTCACGACAGCTTCTTGAAGGGACTACAAGTTGTCGTAGGCCTTCTATGGCGGATCTTTGGGAAAACTGTTGCTACCGGTCGTGCCAAAGTATGTAGTTACAAAACGTTGCCAAGAGGGTGAATGTTTTGACGTTTCTTTGAAAAATGAGTGAAGCCAACATAAGCTGGCTCGGATAGTTGCCAAAAATGACAGCTAACGCGCTTTAAGCAACGTTCACATTGCTACGAGCCAATATTGTTACCACGACCTGAAACTTGTCGAACACAAATAAACTTCATTTTGATGTGCTTAGCTAGAACTTAGGTGATAAAGGCGTTCGGACTTTATAGAGAATAAGCAATGCAAGAAAAATCGAATTTTTCATGTATTGTTATTAGGTTTGTTCCAGTACACGGAAATCACTCCGGAGTAAACAGGAGCAAAAAATCTTTGCTCCTTTTTACTCCGGTTTGCTATCAGAAGAAGAAAAAAGAGAAGAAGAGAGTACAGGAACGATTTTCTCCGGAGTACTTCCAGTTTCTCCTGGTACTGGAACAGACCTATTATTTACTTATTTTGATTCCCACTTTCAAACAGTGTTGTACAGTTCATGTGAATAGACCTTAAACATTTGAAACGTAGCTATAGCGCTACTGGCATTTGGTGGCAGCTTCAGGCAACAAACAGTTTTCACGGGGCTGGTTCCCGGTCAAACCATTCGGAATTTGATTCGAAATCCTGAATGGAGTCAGTATGGATTCCAAATCAAATGCAACAACCGATTCCGACTCAGAATCGGTTGTTGCATTTGATTTGGAATCCATACTGACTCCATTCAGGATTCCGAATCAAATTTCGAATGGTTTGACCGGCAGGGTGGCCAGATAGAATTCCTTAATATCGGTAGGGTCACTAAAAGTTTATCGGTAGTTATCGGTAGGCCGGGTTGTTGTCCCAAAAATGTAGTGTTGACATACAATTGTAAAATAAAGAAAACACAGATCTCAGACCAAATCCAACCCAAAAAATGAATGTTGAGTAGGATGTGTCCAAAATCAATAAAAATCGGTAGTTTTCGGTAGGGATAACAAAATATCGGTAGTTTTGCCTTGGTCGTCTGTGAATCGGTAGCGAAGGCCAAAATCGGTAGGACTACCGATAAATCGGTAGGTCTGGCCACCCTGTTGACCGGTTTGTTGCTCACTACTGCTGGTATGACTTTTTGCTTTTATTTGTTTCGCCGGAAGCTGGGCTGACAGCAGCCGATGTTCAAGGTAGAGAAGCGCTGCTAGATTTTCAAGCGAGGAGCTCACTTGGTGTTTACACCGAGGGGCAAGCACTGAATCATCAAAACGACGCAGTGCCAAAAGTTGCACTCAACTAGTTACTTTAAGTACCAATATGTACTTGAAATACTTTAAATACTTGCATTTCGTCATTACAGTAATGTTTCGATTATATCACGGTCGGTCTGTATTTTAGCGTGATATATTCAAAACAAAACAAAAAACTACATTCAAGCATTAATCCATGTATTTCTCTTAACAAAAAGCATTAAAAAGTTAAAGTTAGTCAAAAAGAATAAATCATAGTAGGGTAATGTGACTATTTTTGCCATGTTTATCATACTACCCATTTGAAGCCGTTGGTTAGAGCAGCGTCCGACATCTTTGTTCAACGCATTGGGTCAAATGGTATTGTATCAGCGGATATTTTTTCCCACACAGCTTCACTTTACGTATCCCGTACTGTTTCTTAAAATTTTTGAACCACCCAAAACTAAACTTGAAAGAATTTGGCACGTTAAGGTTTTGGACAAATATCTTGACTATTAACCCATTCATGCACATGTTGTTTGTGGACAACAACGTTTTTAAACAGCTATAACTTTTTATTGGGACGAGATTTACTCACAAAAACAAGTAAGGCTCATTAATGTGATTATTGTCTTTCATGTGAGTACTAACAGTTACAAGGATCAGCTCTAGATCTGAAGTTATTTCAATTAGTCTGATTGGATTCCGATGGAGCAGTGCTGCCAGGAACAGTCTACGTTGACGACGGAAAATGATTTTTTTATATATCTTCGTTATGGTGCAATATTATTGAAAACTGATAAAACTTATGAATTTAGACTGTCGTTGGCTACTTTTTCCACATAATTGGACTATTGTAATTATTCTAGGAGAATTGTATTGAGCATTAGAAGGTAAACATTGACCAGCTTCTAGCACTGCCATGGAAGCACCTATCTTTATGAAATAGGCTTTTCGTGTTTCTTGACCCCACCGTTTTCAAGGAAAAATAGTTTTGAAACCCTACATGCATTAGAAAAAAGTTGGGCATGAAAGGGTTAAAATCAGTCTATTCGAAGGGCCTACGGTTCAGTTCTCGTTGTGTCAGCATCCATAGAAATTGTCCCATATCCAATCGTTGATATTGTCCTTCCAAAAGAAAAGTATTCACATCAATTCAAGAGAAAATGCATATCTCTGCATACCTACCATATCTTGCGTATCTTGTTTTTCTCATTATTTTGTTAGATTTTCCTGCGTATAACTAACAATTAAGCGAATAAAAAAGAAGTCTATTTTTTACCCGCTGCACCAGACGCCCCCTTAAGGACATGGCAAATAAGTTACGAATAATTGGAATCAGCCGAAAGATATTTCGGCAATCCTAGTCATTGCAACAACGTTTTTGAAAAAAAACAAGATTTTAAGAAGATTAACAGATTCACGTTTAAAGCTTCGCGCCACGCCCTCCGCCCGCGATGAACAGCGCCATAACTTTGCTTCTCTGCTTAGATCTCTATAAAATTTCAGATATATTCTTAAGAATCTATACTTTTAGATAAAAGAATAAAAAGTTCGACTTTTTGACCGACCTCATCATATATAAACTCTTATCGCAATAGTCCGAAGCCCAATAATAGGCTCATTACCCTACATGTAAATAAGCAAATCAATTGTAAAAATATCTTAAAAGTGCCAGGACACAACATGTGGCTTAATTGGATCAAAACTTAGTGTGCCTTGTCTGTTTTTCAAAAAGCGTGATATAATCGAGATAAAACCGTGATATAATCGAGGGTGATATAAACGAGTATTGATATAAACGCATAGTGATATAATCGAAACATTACTGTAATTACATTGAGTATCTTCTTATTAAGAACAACAGAAGTATTTTTAAATACTTCCATTAATTACTTTAATTACATTCAAAATATGTCGGTATTTTCAATACGACGCACTCGAGCCTGCTAGTGCAATCAAATCAAATAAAAAAAATACCACGGCGATCTGTAATTAATAATCTGTTTTAGTAACTGAAAACAAAAATGAAACAGCGATTATGCCAAATGGATAAATCTCAAATGGGGTACAATCGGTTTTACTATCCTACGTATTACGAAATGATGTCGGGCATCGATTCAGATGCTACTCATTAAGCCTAAACGATGGCCACTTGACGATTATTGGAAAATCTTCCTTGCAAACTGCGTTAACTTTCGTAGAAAAATGGAAAATTTGCATAAGAAAATCGCATTAACCTGAGTGTAACTGTTACAAAAAATGATAGAAACTTCTCAGGCCGAGATGAGATTTATGAAACGCGCGTTATCATTATTTGGCTCTCCTTCGAATCAGCCTTATACCGTAGTTTATTTTAGGCAAAGGATACGTACCGCAACGTAAACCGGGAACATTTGCATAATTTTGAAAATAGGCATAAAAAGTCGCAGGCTGTCGTAAGCGAGAACGGCCCTTATTCTGCGTGACTTTCCTAACCCAATTCTGAAGAGTCACTTCGGGTTACGTGAGACGCCCATTCCCAATAGGGACATCAGTCGTACACATACAGAAATTGTGACATTTTGGGATTTAGTGCCTAGCTACAACTAGATTCATTCTGCGAATTGAAACATCCGTACAAATCTGCACTGTATCCGGACTCCCTCCATCGTACCTCAACCAGCATTAATCATTTCACCTACACCGACCATTTCCTCTCGTCCCAAACAGCTTTCAAATCAAACTTCGAGAAACAATCGCTGAAAAACACCACGTACAACTTCGAGTACGACTACAACAGCATAATGCACTACGGCAAGAGCTACTTCAGCGTCGGCAAAGGTAAGGCCACCATCGAAACGAAGATGCCCAATATCAAGCTGGGCCAGCGGCAGGCACTCAGCAAAACCGACTGCCTGAAGATCAACGATCTGTACGAGTGCCTGGATAATCCAAGACTGAGCAAGAAGTACTACAACCTGTGCAAGACGCTGGGGATATGATCCGGACGAAGAAAATCAAGGATGTGCCATTTTGTTTGTGTATAAAATAAAAACTATTTATTGCAAGTGCACTGTGTTTATTAGCTTCTTCGTTTTCTTATCGAGGAACCATACTAATTAATACAGGGGAATGTTACCCGCTCGAATTGGGTGGTTCTAACCACAATGCCTTTACAAACTTTGATCTTAAAGTGTTTTATTTTTTGGTTAATGTGATTGCCATTTCAAGCTATAAAAAAAACTTCAAATAATACGAAAAACCTGTTGGTTTATAGTGATACACGACTGATGCTATATCACAGCAAGTATAATTTGTAAGTAATTAGTTTTTCATCTCCTTCATCCCGATTATCGGTGCGCTATCGCTTATTCGTACTTTCCATTTCTGGTTCGATCTCGGAGGGCAAAAATTCACTATGTATTTCGTTTCTATCAATCTAGAAGAGTGTGCTTGTATTATAAAATGAACGAAACTATTTTGCTTTGCGCAAAAACAACTAAAAACAATACTCCTGTTCTGATTGGGTTGGTTTAAATTAAATAGCATACCTTAAACAGTAAGAGATATTTAAACGGTGAGTTAAATCTAGAAGAGTTTAGAGATACACGGCAAGTTTAGTCGTTAAACTTAATGTGCTGCTTCGTACTACTGCTTCCAACTACGCTCCGGACTGCCGTGGAGCTAGAACCAGCACTATATCCATTCGAACTAGATCCGTATGTATTCGAGCTAGATCCGTATGTCGTCGAGCTAGATCCAGCACTGTATCCATTCGAACTAGAGCCGGCACTGTATCCATTCGAACTAGCACTGGCACCGTAGGAGGTAGACGACGACGAAGCGCCTCCGCCGTAGCTTCCCCCACCGTATGGTCGTTTCATTCCTCCACGATCGCCTCCCTTGTTGAAGCGATCTCGCCCAAAATCGTTTCCTCGTCCACCCTTGAAAGTACCGAAACGGTTTCCGCCGCCACCACCGCTACCGTACCGATTGAAGCCACCACCGCCGATATGGCGCCATCTCAACAACTCTGGCGGTACAACTTGCTTAGCCTCTTCCAACACTGCAACCAGCTCTTTGGCCATCTTGCGCTCGTTCGATGTGAAGAAGGTGTACGCTTCGCCGGTGGCATTGGAGCGACCGGTTCGGCCAATTCTGTGCACGTAATCCTCTGTCTGCTGCGGGAAGTCGTAGTTGATGACCACCTTGATGCCGTCGACGTCTGTTTATTCGGGCGAAATTGAAATAGTTGTGATCATGGGATGGTTTTGTTTAGGTTCAATGCATTTTTGGGTAAGCCAACGAAAATAATACCTGATTCTTTGGAAGATATTTTGTTGCTAAACCATTTAAACTGAATACAAGTTACAGAATGTTAAATTACAATTGGTATTAAAGATAAACCCACGTGGTTGTTTTTTAAGTTTTACTTTTTTAAATGTCTTCAGAAAATGTACCATTGAGGTTAAAAAATTTAGCGTCAGACTCCCATAGAACATGGGACAATCATGCGATTACAGGTAGTACATAAAACGATGTAGGTTACAGATTCTGCACACAGCTAGCGAAGTGTCAAAAATTGCAACCAAACGAGTATGAGGGAATTGTGAGAAGGGGAAAGCCCATTCAAAACTTTGGGATCTTCCGTGATATCAGTTTATATTCATGGTGGCTATTTTTGTTTTCACAAGTCTGTATGTAGTCTAGTGTACGTGTCTTATCTTCATAAAATTGTAGTCTTCCACGTTTGATTTTAGCAAGAGTGCACATGGTTTCGCAACAAAATATCATTGTCAATGGAACGCGAATTATCGACACCTCTAATATCGCTAATAACGTTAGTAGCTAAACACGACCTTGATGACGTGAAACCACGAAATGATAACTAAATGTTGGGTGTGCGTGTATGCAGCAAGATGATCAAAACCTAGAAATCAGCCAAAGATACAAACCATTCGACATCCAACGCTAGAATCACAAACAAAAAGCTGCCACATTTCTGAGAAATGTTTCTCCCATATAACACCGCAAGGACACATCGTATGCGAACGACGTTTGTAACAATCAATCAGCCAACAATGCGGTTATGTTGTAGTCTCCATCGCCAGTGCTGTTCCGGTAGCCGCCGCCATCCACGGATGACAAGGAAGCGTTCAGATTCCTTAACGACGACGACCGATTCAAGGCCAGATCCAATGTGTCGAAGGGAGATAGTGGCCTTGCTGGATGATTCCTGGTAGATGTTCTCCCTTCTTGGACTTGGATCTGAATGGGGGCCTCTTAATTGGCGATAGAGAGCTGATCGATTGTATTGAGACAAAGATCCCTTTTTAATTCAATTAAACCCATTTGATTCTGCGAGGCCGAATGTTTCTTCACTGGATGAGGATATGTATTACCATCTCACTCGATCATAGCCGAGGCTGTTCCATTGTTTCGATCGAAACAGCCATTCGCTTGTCGCCTTTCATTGCAACATTTATTTCGCATACACTTTTCCCGGTCTTGGCGGAGGCGCCCTTCAGGGAGCACCACCGGCAACTGCACCCGGGTGAAACGTATGCAAAGCGTTACGATTATTAGTGAGATGCACAGGCAGTCGCAAGCGATTGCCAACGTTATTATCCCCATCGCGAAAAGTTCCGGCCTCTGGAAGCAGAAAAGTGAGAAAAGAGAAAATGGGAAAAAGGTTCGTGAATCATCTGGTACAAAGTTGCTTTTTCAGTTCAGGATTAGTCGTACGTTCTAGCCGAAGGTTGCCTTTCTCCTCTGATTCCAGCTGGTCTTGGCCAAAGGACCGTTTGGTTCGTATCTTGACAAAATTGGCTGCATGATTAGAAATAAGATGAAAACGGGACTTACCTAGACCACGAGCAGCCACATCCGTTGCTACCAGAATGCAGTTATTCGAGTTGCGGAAGCGGTTCAATGCTCTCTCGCGCTCCACCTGGCTCTTGTCGCCATGCATACCAACCGAATCTTGTCCATAGCGACGCAAGTAGGTCGAAATCTGGTCGCACTTGCGCTTAGTCGTAGTAAAAACCAAAATTTTGCCCGGATTTCCACGGGAATGCAAAGTATCCAATAGTTTTCCAAGTCTATAAAAAATTAAAATACATAAGGTTAAAAACCACCGATAGCGAACGATTAAGGACGATACATCAGCTTGAATGCGTTTTTCGTGTGTCCGTTCACACGTGCCGGACGTCAAAACGTTCCGAGGTGTTTATGTTGTGTGTGAATGCCTCCATTTAACTGAATGTAACTAATCTTGACGTTCCGTATCGGTGACGGAAGCATGATGTATCGTGTGAATCGTACTTAAGTGTTTCTTCAACGCTCATCTCGAAAACACTGCAACGTCATTATGTGGACGCTGAGTTTTGTATGTGTCAAAGATTTTACTTTTCGAGCAGTTTTAAAAGCACTGATGGGACAAAGGTTTAAAACTTGATATCCCGACCAGCGACTCTGTGCTCGGTTCATTTCAAAGAAAAATAAATTCTAATACTTACTCATCGTTCTTCTGATGTTCCTCGATAACCTTAACATGTTGGGTAATATTGTGATTAGCGGACAGCTCCAAAGATCCTACGTTGATCTGCACGTATTCGCCGAGATAGTCCCGGGCCAGTCGCTGAACTTCTTTCGGCCAGGTCGCGGACCACATCAGAATCTGCCGATCCGGACGGATCTGCTCCAAAATCTTTCGAATCTGGGGCTCGAAACCCATGTCCAACATACGGTCAGCTTCGTCTAGCACCAGATAGGTGACACGTTGCAGTGTTGTGGTTCCGCTTTCCAAGAAATCGATCAGACGACCGGGAGTAGCGATAACAATTTCGACTCCACGTCGAAGATCACCTGCTTGGGGTCCCTTGCTAGCACCTCCAAACAGGCAGGTGTTGCGAATGTACGACGACGAACCAAAATCGGTCGCCACTTGTTGGATCTGCTGGGCCAACTCACGAGTTGGCGCTAGCACAAGGACCAATGGACCGCGGATGCTCGGGTCGGGTTTTTGATGGTTAATATGAATGATAGCAGGCAGCATGTATCCCAAAGTCTTACCGGAACCGGTTTTTGCAACGCCGACCATGTTCTGCCCGCTAAGAGCGATGGGCCATCCCTGAGCCTGAATAGGCGTCGGTTTCTGGTAGCCCTGTTTCTCGATCTCGTTCATAACATAGTCCGGCATGTCAATCTCATCGAATTCGGTAATTGGTTTCGGACAATTACCAATCAGGGTAATGTCATGCTTTTCTAGAAACCGGTCAACATCCCGCTGTGATCGATTTCTGATTGCTGGATGTTCATGGTAAAAGTCCTTCTTGAACGGAACCAACTGCATCTTGCTCCAGTTGATTTTCTGCAACTGCTTTCCGTCCATGGACCATTTATCGCGGCCACCTCCGCCGCCACCACCGGAAGAGCCGCCGAAGCGACTTCCACCGCCTGCTCCCCCACGGAATCCACCGCCATCGCGGCCACCGGTATTACGCTTGAATTCCGTCCCCGTGCGTTTGACGCCACGGTATGAGTCCTTCTTGTAGTCGTCACGTTCAAATCGCGGAGCCCTAGGCAAACAGAATAGAATTAAATTTTTCGTGAGTTTTTTTTAACCCAGCTGAGTGTAACGACAAAAATCAAGCTTTAAACATTTCAGCTTTGGCAACAGCGCACTTTGAACTTGACAACAACGCCAACCGTCCCACTTTCCGTTTGTTCCCTATCACATATGATTCGTTCATTCTTTATTGGTTCTCACATGACGTCACTCGACGATCACGTTTTCAGACAAGTGAGCTGCAAGCAACCAGCTGAAAACCAGTCGCCATTTTGGATTTTGCTTACCACGCTCTGGCAGATTTCAAGTTGCAAAAAACGATTTCATCATTTTAGGAAAATTT
This sequence comes from Topomyia yanbarensis, assembly GCF_030247195.1. Lineage (NCBI taxonomy): Eukaryota > Metazoa > Arthropoda > Insecta > Diptera > Culicidae > Topomyia > Topomyia yanbarensis. The sequence continues at coordinate 12,463,081 of NC_080670.1, read as the reverse complement.
TACTCATGTCAAAACGAACGATATAAGTTCAAAATTACCTCCGAGGAAAAAGTAATTTGAGGAATTTCCGATAAAATTCGTTTTTTTCCAAACCATGTGCTAATTAGAAATGGAAAAAAAAGAATGCTTCCCAAGCGAAATACTTACATTTCAAAGTCTTCGTTGCTCTCCTTGTCTACGGAAACTGCTGCTACTGAGTGGCAATAAACTCTAGTTCCTCCTTGGAGCACCGCTGACCTCTGCTGTTGATAGGAAACGACTTCCGGCCGCAGCAAGCTAAACTGCCTTGTTGCGAATATTGGACGTACGCTACGTATGCTACTGCTGTTAGCTGTCGATTTGCTGCAAACAGATGTGGCAGCAATTAGTACACGTTTCACCTGACGAATGAGCATCTTCCGCGGGGTAGATTCCTCTTAAAAGCAAAATTTTCACACGGCCCAGCCGTGCGCTACCTATGAAGGGGCAAAAGTTCAGGAGCAACACAAGAGGCGCACTACCAGCACGGGAAGACACACACGCGATGCTTACCTAATCACAGTCACGAATGGAAAGAGAGTACACGCGAAAAGGTGCTGCTTGTGTGCGATGGATACGAGCCCAGCCGCACAGCGAAATCCCCGAAGTGTGACGTTTAACGTACTTCGGCAGTTTCTGTGCGCAGGGTTTTTGAAATAGAGGGAATTTTTTGGACATCGAAAAACATCGAAGTTTGACGTACACGTTCATATTCATTTGCTCAAATTTGAGTAAAATTGATAAAATTAAATTTTTTAGTTACTCAGTTTTGAGTAATGAAGTAAAAATGTATACACAGTTATGATAGAAAAAAATAACATTTGCAATATTTAAACAGAAAAATTTACTGTAAATAATTTTTAAACTGCCGAAATATGCTTGAACTCGCCGTCGCCAAATCATAAACAGCTGTTCGCAGTGAACCAAATTACGTTCGAGCGCACCCAACGATGAATCAAGTGCACCAGCTTACGTACGGTGCCGATGTCGGCCACAACGTATTCCAGGGTGGCAATTATATCAATATTAGCCTTCGCTCGATGGCTTGGAAAATAAAACTTTGGTGCAGAGCTGACAATAAGATTCTGTACCGAAACAAAACCGAACACAAATCGATTATTTGTAAATAGCTAGCATTAAAGAAAATCAAGTTGAAATCGAACAGTCGAAAGTATCACTTCATACCCACAGTCCTTTACTTCTTGTCGACCTGGAATACTTCGTTGGTTTTCCGTCTTGTTACATCCAAAGTTAATTTACTGCGTTGTTTGTAACGCAAGCGGAGAATCAAATTGACTTACGATCAGAATTAGTACTGGCCTCTTACGCAGAACGATACTAACAGAACGAAGAATTCCCGATTGATTAAGTTATAGCGCTTCTACGGCGTAAGATCGTAACTCTCCTGCTCAAGACGTTTACGATCTTAGATTACCATATAAAGAAATTATACAAATTATAGTTTATTCAACGAAAATGTTTATTGAATAATTTAAATAGTCCAGTAGAATTGTATTTCCATATGACAGACACGATAATGTTACTGTTTTGAGAGTAGCTCTAATAGGGTTAAACGTTGTTATATTTCTTCTTGATATTCCGCTTATCAATCTGTAGATAATAATAATATTCTGTTTCATCTCTCCTTTTCACATACAGCATGTAGCAATTGCGAGAAAAGATCTCTAAAATAATAAAACCGCTTAATTTACACTGTTTAGTAACTGATGCGGCTGTCGTTAAACATATTTATAGTTTAAAACACCCAGCCTCGAAGACACCATTTTTCCGCCTCGTAGATAATCTACCAGTTTTTTTTTATGATGAGGGTAAAACTCATTCGATTACTGCAGCGTATTTTTGTTTCCACAATTATTAGGTGTGATCATCAGTCATTTCCAGAAATTGCGAGCAAACTTCCCGACTGCATTCGCCTTTGCTGTTGTAGACGAACTTGTAGTAATGACCGTCCGCACAAATCACTAAAATATAATACAACCTATCAGGTTCAAGTTATCTTATTTCACGGTAAAGCGGATTCTTACCTATCACGGAATTGTTCTCGGACCCAAACGAGCATATACAGGGTGGGCCCTGTGGGATAGAAAACTTGCAAAACGACCACTGGCTGGTAAAATATTTCGTCAACAGACTGGTGGACTCTTTGCCCTTCGGTTCCTCTAGGTTGAACACGTGGATCGTTCCGTGGTCGGAAGAAACTACAACCGCCGTTGATTGATGGTTGAAGTTGATGCAGAAGATCTTGGCCTGCAAAGGGATTAATGTAAGGTTGAGGGAAAAACATATTGATTTAATTGACTTACTTGATTGGAACCTCGTCTCAGTTCGGCCACCTTGTTGCCATTGGCCGTATCAAAGATCCGTATCAGTGTTCCCCGGTCGCTGGCTGTTGCCAATCTAGTTCCCTGCAGATTAAGCGCAATGCAACTGATCGCAGTTTCGTGCGCGACAATTTCCTGCGGTGCCTTTTCTGTGTTGGCCAAATCAACAATCTGCACATGTCCAGTCCGACGACCCGGAAATGCAAGCAACGATTTGTTACTGTTTGGACATAGAACGCACAGACCCTGCGAGTTCTGGCTAGTTTCGAACACGTGCAACTGGGTCGGAGTCTGGGTAAATGTGTACACTTTGATGATTCCCTCAAGTACCACCACTATTCGGTCCCGCCGAAGGCGGACGCTTTTGACCGGGGCATTAAAATCCATCAAAATTGCCGGTGCCTTCTTGAGATCATCCCAAATAAGCACCTTGTTGGGCGGATAGAGTGGTCGGATGCCTCCCCCGACTAGGGCAAGATAGTTGCAGCGGAACAGCATCTCCACGTGAGCTATTCCACCATCGACAAAGTAGTGGCGCTCTTTCTCCTTCAGGGGATCGGTGTTGTACACGCGGAAGCCACTGTCGGTACCACAAGCGAAGCATCCTAGGGAGATTTAAATAACATTAGCAACACTAAAATAAATGCGGTTTAGAAAAAAAAACACGATTTTGCCTTATAACAGACGATGGTATTATTAGCGATTTAGGCATTACCACCTTGAATTAAAGCGTATGCTGACAAGTTGTAAAGGTTTGCTAATGTCAACATATTCAAAGTGCTTATTTGAGGACAGTAAGTTTTGAAAAAAAAACATTTGAATCTGGTTGAGAAATGTCAGAAGAAATAACTATACTTCTGATTTCTGAATGCTTCAAAAACTCATATCATAATTTACATTCAAACCAATAAAGTCGCGTTTTAGCCCAGTCCCCCACAATAAAACAAATGCGTCAAACTCATTATAAGAGCTTGTACCCTACTCGGAGAAATGCGGAAACAACCGGTGGAGTAACGTAGCTTTGTTTCATGCTCTCCAGATATGTGGCGGTACTTAAACCTATTTCTAGGGAAAACGTCCCAGATGTTGATTCATTTGTCGAGTTGACTAAAATTTTACTCACCTTGATCCTGATTAAATCCGACGTACATCAACCCGTTGCCGTAGGGATTACAATCCAGCACGTTCATTTTAACTGATTTGCTCCGTAGAGTGTTATTTGCACATTAGATCAGTTCAGCGAATTACTTTTTATTCCTCGGGTTTGGTCTTGATGAAGTCGTTGTAGAAGGTGCTTATCATTTTTTCGCTCACTTTTGGCTGGATGCTGAAATCTTGAGCGATTGTTTTGTTTACTGCACTCCGCGCACTGTTGGTGTTTAGTCTTTTTACTTATGCAAGTATTCACTCGAGCTGTTAGCTGTTGGTAATCGGAAAATGTTAGCGGCTGATGCGCTATTTTTAGTTATTTTGCTCAATGAACGGCGATGATACGGGAGAAAGTGATACATACCTCTTCCTGATGAATGATATTTTTTTTTTTTTTTTCATTGAATTTGTCTTTCTGACAAGCTAAGACAGAATGATATTTTGCTGACTGCTGTCGCATTTATTTTAACAGGCTCTGTCATCACCTTTGAGCAGGGATGCCAGATTTATTTCTAAAATAGTTTCAGTATAACTTTGCGAATAAAACCATTTTTCCTGGTCCTAATTTTGTCTACCTCCGGTTTTGTCTACCACCGATTTTGTCGACCGCCGATTTTGTATACCCACGATTTTGTCAGCCGCATATGAAAATATGATGGGCTCTAGCAGACGAACTAAGCCATATTCAAGTAAATCTGGTTAATCCGGGGGAACGACACTCCGCGATTTGTTGTTGAAATGAACTTATAATTTAAAATCATGATTGGATTGATAAAGATTGTCACGAAAAAAAATTCTTCTTCATATACTCGTTATTTCCCGTCGGCCTATTTCCGCTACCTGGGCAAACCCGACACCAGAGAGGTGACCCCACTGTCTGGACTAGATATCGGCTCATCAACTTATGGAGCAGGGAACAACGGCTTTACTTCCCTTCCGCAGGAAATAACAAAATCTCAACAACCTCGGCTGGGGTTGGACACAGACCAACTGGGGTGAGTGGCACTCAACGACAGCGCCAACAAAAAACATTGAATCGCTCAAAATTCACGTTTTGCCAGTTTCAGTGCTTGATGAAATCAAAACGAAATATTGCCCGCAGCCACCCTGTTCACTTTACCAACATTCAATCTTCTGTTCAATAACGCCATCGAACGAGTTCACATAGAACTAATCATATGCCGAATATTGTTCTGTTCGCACCGCCATGAGAGCGAAGAGAATGGCAGATAAAGCAAAATCATCAAAAAGAAAGGAGCACATCCTCCTGAAGGGCAAGCTATAAACGGTAAATAATGGCGGACAGCAACTGGAAAACGTATACTGAAAGGATCTGTTTGAGAAGTGTTAGTTCAGTCAATTTGAACGAGCTGCAACGGACACCGGGACTCACCTGCCGGTGGGGAGAAGGACCAATGTTAGTTCAGTCAATTTGAACGAGCTGCAACGGACACCGGGACTCACCTGCCGGTGGGGAGAAGGACCAATGTTAGTTCAGTCAATTTGAACGAGCTGCAACGGACACCGGGACTCACCTGCCGGTGGGGAGAAGGACCAATGTTAGTTCAGTCAATTTGAACGAGCTGCAACGGACACCGGGACTCACCTGCCGGTGGGGAGAAGGACCAATGTTCTTTGGAATTCGGAGGATTCACTACTTCACTGCAGAATCACGTTTTACAAATCATTTTATTTAAATTACGTGTTGTACAGTGATAGTTTTAGTTGCTAATGAAAATTTTTTCCGTTGCTGTTACGCAACGCCTACTCTTTTTTTCTTGCAGCTTTTTCATTTGCAGGATTTGCTTCATCAACATTCTCCGGGGCCAGAACAGAACTGGTTTGTAGTAGAATTATCTTGCTAATTGGCCTAGTGTAAATTGACTTCGATGTGCGCACAACCACTGTCCTAATTTTACCATCTGGACCATAGTAAACCTTTTCAATCAATCCTTTTGGCCAACATCCTCGATGCAAATTTTCGTCAACGATCATGACTAGATCTCCGGACTTATATTCATAATAATTTCGATTATCCTGCCACTTTTGTCGTCTCATTAGCTCTGGTCGATATGCAGATACCCATTTTCTCCAGAAACGGTCAGCATATATCTGTGAATGTTTGTATGCTGCTCTACAATCCAGATCACGTTCATCAAATTGGTGATTATATTGCATGTAATTGCTTCGTCCAAGCAGAAGCATGTTCGGAGTTAGTGGTTCAGGATCATGAGGATCATCTAACGTGTGGATCAACGGTCGGTTGTTTATAACGTTCATCACTTCGCATAATGTTGTTCGAAGAACCAAATCTGTTGGCCGTCTGTCCTTCAACATAACACCCAAAGCTGTCTTCACAGTACGAACAAGACGTTCCCAGCATCCGCCAAAATGCGGGGAACCAGGAGGGATAAAGAGCCATTCCACTCCTCTTATGCTCAATGTGTCCTCGATTTGTGGTTGGTCTAACTGCTTTATTAGCCTTTTAAGCTCGTTATTTGCCCCAGTGAAATTTGTGCCGTTGTCTGTAAGTATTTTTTGTGGAATTCCTCTTACAGCCATAAAGCATCTTATGGCCATAATACAACTATTGGTGTCTAAGGAGGGTACCACCTCAATATGAATTGCTCGACTGGTCATACAGGTGAATAACGCAATCCAACGTTTTTCCAGGCGCCGCCCAACTTTTACTACCAAAGGGCCAAAATAATCAATACCTGTATAACAGAATGGAAATACTCCAGCAGTGGTTCGTTCAGGTGGTAAATTCCCCATTTGACTCATGTTTGGTTTTGATCGCATTTCACGACACTTTACGCACAACCTTGCCGTTTTCTTCACCTGTGAACTCAGCTTAAGAATTCGATAACGCTGCCGTAGATTGTTTATTACCGTTTCTAGTCCTTGATGACAATTTGAAATGTTGTACAACCGAATGAGTAACGTTGTGAAGTCGTGTTTGTCTGGCAAAATTACAGGATTGTTGACCTCAAAAGCGCATCCATCATTCTGAATCCTTCCTCGCATTCGAATGATTCCGTTGTGCAGAAAAGGAGAATAGGTGTACAGTCTGCTTGTTTTTTTCACAAGCCCCTTGAATTTTAAATCTTTAATTTCTTCGTTGAATTCGTCCTGTTGTACCTTCCTATACCAAGCATCCTTGGCTTTCGTCATATCATGTACATCGATCTTGAACTGCTTAGGTTTATCATTTTTCGACATTGATAAAATCTTTCTCATTTTCAGGTAGTACGCCGTAGTACGTATCAGCCGATTGTAGTCGGAGAATCTCTTGATGTCCGGTAGATCAAGTGTTTCTACTTTCGATGTTTGAAAACACATTAAGTCTTCTTCAGGACAGCTTTCCGTTTCTGCGTGAAAATTTATAGATTCATCTGCAGTCATTACGACGTCATCAGTGACGGGCCACAAACATCGTGGTTGATGAAGAAAATCAGGACTGCTCAACCATAATTGAATTGTGGGAAATTTCGATGATTTAGTACCCAAATCTGCAACATTCAGGTTTGAAGGGATCCAATGCCACATACTCGTATTATGGCCGTTCTCCTTAATTTTTGTGACGCGTGATCCAACGTAAGCAGTGAGTTTTTCCGTTGTGCTTAACCAACCAAGGCAGATTTTAGAATCGGTCCAAAAATGTGTGGATATTATTTCAACTTTAAGTTCTTCTTGTATCGATCTCGTCAGCTGACTAGCCAGCACACAGCCTTGCAATTCAAGACGTGGGACAGTTTGCGATTTCAGAGGGGCTACTCTAGATTTAGCCAATACAAAAGCAATATACGTTTTCCCACCGCATCGATGTACCAAGTATACAACACTGGCAAAGGCTTTGTCGCTGGCATCACAAAATGCATGAAGTTCGACGCTACTGAAAGATGGCAGGCCAGGAAAATAGTATCTTGGAACACGTACCTCCTGTAACTTAACAGTTTCTGCTAGCCACTCGTTCCACTTTGGTACCAACCCGTCAGGTAGTTGGTCGTCCCAGCCCACTTGCATACGCCACAGCTCTTGGAATATAATTTTCAGATGGATGGTGATAGGACTCAGCACATTTAAAGGATCGAAAATACTCATCATGAATTTCAACAGTTCACGTTTAGTAGGAATCATCTCTCCAGATCTGAGCGATTCCTTCAGCTCAGGAAAATCCAACGTAAAAACGAACTCATCGGTTTGCAAATTCCATTTTAACCCGAGTATCCGCGCCTCATTCTGGTTCTCATTCACGTTCTCGCGCAAAGAAGGGTTGACAGATTGCACTACTGCTTCAGAGTTGGACTGGAACTTTACCAATTTAAAGCCTCCTTGGTCATGTGCAGCTGTCACACGATGGATAAGCTCAACTGCTTCTTCTTCCGAATCGGCGCAATCAAAATAGTCATCAACGTAATGCTGCTCAACTATTGCACGTTGCACGCCAGGCAGTTGTTCCTCTAGCTCCTTCGCATTGAAATTTTTTATAAATTGCGCGATTGCAGGGGAAGAGGCCGCTCCAAAAATCATCACCATCATCACATATACCTCTGGAGCAACGCTTCTATCCATGGCACGCCAGAAAAATCGTTGGGAATTCTGATCCACCAAGCGTATCAATACTTGGTGGAACATTTCCCTAATATCAGCCATGAAGGCAATCTTCTTTCTTCGTCCTCTCATCAATACAGCAATTAGTGAAGGAACGAAGTCAGGACCTTTCAACAACAAATCATTCAAAGAAAATCCGTGGGATTTAGCCTTGGCATCCATTACCAATCTAAACTTGTTAGCGCTGACAACGCTGAAGTGCGGTAAATACCATGTATTTGGTGTTTCCTCTAACTCTTCTGGCGCTAATTTTCGAGCATATCCTTTGTCAAGATATTCTTGAATCTTCTGGCAGTACTTCTCAGCAAAATCAGGATCTGCGTCCATTTTCTTCTCCATAGTTTGCAATCGACGGAGTGCTTGTGGTTTGCTGTCAGGGAATGAAAAATGATTGTATTTGTACAGTTGCCCTACTTCGAAACGATCGCCACACCGCTTCAGCGTTCTGTTCATTATGTCCAAAGCTCGTTCATCCTCCTCTGACATCTTTGGATCGTGCTGAGTTATTCCAAAATCTTCAACTTTGAACATCTGCTTGACCAACGTTGTAAGTTCTACATCATTTGCCTCGGAACACATCAGGATATGAAAACGATCTGTTACTTCGATATCCGGTTGGATTTCACCGTGGATGGTCCAACCAAGGTGGCAACGTGTTAGCTGTAGTCCATTAACCGAGTATTGAATAGTCTTCAGAGGTACAATAAGGCCAGCGTTATTGGAACCAATCAGTATCCTAGGTACTGCACCTTGTACAGCTTCCAGTTTGTCGTCGTCCAACAGTGGGTACAGTTGTTTAATTTTCTCGAGGTCGAAATTCACGCACGGAAGATTAATGTCTTTAATTGTACGTACGTTGTTAAGTTGATACCATTTCGATTGCGGGTTCGGGCCGGATATTTGGAGCGACAGCCTCATCGAGTCTTCATCTTTGTGTGTTATTCCATTTGTCCAACGATAAGTAACAGGTTGTACAGGTCCAGATATACCCATCGTGGCAGCGAGGGAAGCATCCACCATGGAAACAGATGATCCTTCATCAAACAAGGCGAACACCACGTGGACTTTGTTCTCGCTTTTGATTTTAACCTTGCCTATGCGAAGCAATGTGTTTGAACTTCTCGCATTTATATGGCATAAGTTTTCAGCAGATTGCGACTTGAAGTTGGTCTGCCTAGGCAGCTGCTTTGGGACATCATCTGAATGCACCAGTTCGTGGTGGTTCTTGTCACAAACCGAACAAGTTTTATTTGATTGACATTTCTGGCGGTTGTGATCCGGTTTGAGACAAACGTAGCATACCTTACAGCTTCTCGCTACAGACCTACGCTGCTCCACGGATAATTTCCGGAACTTCTCACATTTTGTCAAACTTTGGTGATCATTTGCACTACAGAGTGGACATTTAATCTCTTCTTCGTCGTTGTTTATATTAAGAACAGGTTGTTTCGGTTTCAGATTTGGCGATTGTTTCCGATATGAAACGATTGGATTCATACTTGCCAGCTGGTTCTCCATCTCATCCTCCAACCACCGGGAAAATGCTTGGAAGTCAATGTTTCCACCATGTCTCATCAAATCCGCCTTATGACGAATCCACATTTGTTTACTGAAACTAGGAAGCTTTTCAGCTAAATGCGCGATAAGTTCAGGATTCAGTAAATACATTTCTGCTCCTACATTTTTTAGAGCTACAGCTGTACCAACTACGGCATTGTAGAAAAATCTAAAAGATTCGATGTTTCCTTCCTTCACATTGTCCAGGTTCCGCAAAACGTCGAGGCGATTGGCTACAACCCATTCTGTTCGACCAAAATTTGATTTTAGCATCCTCATAATCAGTTCTACGTTGTCTGTAGACGATAATAGCGCTTCTACAGTTCTTCTTGCCTTTCCTTGCAGTGCGCTGTTCAGTCTCCTCAAGTTATCACGATCGCTTAATTTGAATTCGGTAGTCGACGTATTGAACTCATTCTCAAATATCGGCCACTCCATAATGTTCCCAGAAAATGTGGGCAGTTCTCTCACATGTCGATTTTGTAGAGCTTTGAAGGCGTGAGACAATACCTCGGTTATCTCTGGAGTAACACCAGAAGTAGGTGCAGGATCGCTCGCTGGGTTTAAATTCAATCCATGTTGCCGGTTCCAATTCGGCATATTAGGCAAAGTTTCACGTTGTGGATTCGAATTGAAGATATTCGCTGTTGTAGGAGGCTGTGATTTCGATTCCTGTGCTGTGTTTATAAAGTCGTGGTGTTGGATGGTTGCGTCCGATTGTTCACTCGCTACACTTTTTACCCAATCATGCACTCGACTCGATGAACTACAAATACTCGACCCATCAGAGTTCGATTTTAGTTCTAAAATGAGCATTTCACGTTCGCGTTTCTTTTTTAAAAACTCCGCTTTCTTCTGTTCTCGCTTCAGCTTTAAGTCTTTCTCGATTTGCAACGCTTTTAGTTGCAACTCTGCTTCTATCCTATCTTGTTCTAATGATGCTCTAAGTTCTTCTTCTTCTAGCTGGTTACTTAATTCTAAAGCTTTGATTTGGCTACAAGTACTGCCTTTAGAAGACACTGATTTTTGTGATCGGTGATCGACGTTGACAGAACCGACACTTCTGTTTACTCGTTTATCTTCATTACCAGAAGGAGGATCAGTTGGAGGTTCACGGGTATTAAATTTCAATGGGGGTGTACGCAACATTCTCCCGCTTTTCAGATTAGGTATATCGACGTAGTAGGTATCAAAACGTGTTGGAACTGTACCTGCGGTAAATCTCTTGCTTCGACGCAAGTCTATGTCCATATATGCTGGCAGTTGGTTTTCGAAGGACCAATGTTAGTTCAGTCAATTTGAACGAGCTGCAACGGACACCGGGACTCACCTGCCGGTGGGGAGAAGGACCAATGTTAGTTCAGTCAATTTGAACGAGCTGCAACGGACACCGGGACTCACCTGCCGGTGGGGAGAAGGACCAATGTTAGTTCAGTCAATTTGAACGAGCTGCAACGGACACCGGGACTCACCTGCCGGTGGGGAGAAGGACCAATGTTAGTTCAGTCAATTTGAACGAGCTGCAACGGACACCGGGACTCACCTGCCGGTGGGGAGAAGGACCGATGTTAGTTCAGTCAATTTGAACGAGCTGCAACGGACACCGGGACTCACCTGCCGGTGGGGAGAAGGACCAATGTTAGTTCAGTCAATTTGAACGAGCTGCAACGGACACCGGGACTCACCTGCCGGTGGGGAGAAGGACCAATGTTCTTTGGAATTCGGAGGATTCACTACTTCACTGCAGAATCACGTTTTACAAATCATTTTATTTAAATTACGTGTTGTACAGTGATAGTTTTAGTTGCTAATGAAAATTTTTTCCGTTGCTGTTACGCAACGCCTACTCTTTTTTTCTTGCAGCTTTTTCATTTGCAGGATTTGAATTTGCTTCATCAACAAGAAGTACTTTTCGGTTCTCGTTTTCATCCAGCGACTGCGAATACAGAATGGAGAGATCCATAGCTGAGTCAGTCTGCTAGGGCGCTCATTATTGTTTTTCAACAATGAAGTGTTCGATGTTGGAAGCACAAAAATGATGTTGTCGATGGTTTGTTGATGGAATTTGTCTTGTACTTTATCATCTTTGCCGTAGCATAACTGCAGACACAAATCAAAACAAAAACATACATTTTGTTGCCAAAAAATAGAAATAGAAATATTCGAAAATAGAGCATGCATGCAGTTACATCAAATAAGTCGGAATTCGAGCAAAATTGGAATGAGATTGGCTTATTTGTTGTAATTTATTCGAATTATTTAGCAATACTCGATTTGATAGAAAATTGATTAAAATTTTCAAAAATTTCCAAAAATGCGAATTTTTGCAAAATCGAACAGAATATAACAATTATTCTGAATTGACGTTCCCTTCGGGTAAATATTTTCTTACATTGAAGATTGAATCTTTCTTACATTAAAGATGCAAAAATAACAAATCGATTTTTTTAGATGTTTGACCGGAAGGCCCAAACACAAATTTATGTTAATTCATTAAAAAGTTATGAGATTACGTCTATATAAGAATATTTTAACAGCTTCGGTTTATTAAAAAGAAAAAGAAATGTTTTAATTTTGCCAGCCCAACATTTATTAAGGGCTTAAGCCCGAATCTTTGTTGATTTGACATTTGATCACATAATGATTATTCCAGTACGCGGAAGTTGCTCCGGAGCAAACAGGAGAAAAAATATTAGCTCCTTTTTTACTCCGGTTTGCCACCAGAAGAAGAAAAAAGAACAGAATAGAATACAGGAACGGTTTTTTATCTGTTCACTCCGTAGTATTTCCAGTTCTTTCTGGTACTGGAACAAACCTATAAACTTCAATATGGCTGACAGTCCGATGAACCGACGCGCCACATGGAACAAAAAATGCGTTGTCTCAATAATTTAAATAACAATACGTTGTTACACTAGCGACACATCTCTACCCAGGTAACCAACAAGCATTTGTGTAAGCAGTAAAATAACATATAATTTGCATTTCAGGTGCTTCTTGCAGTATGTTAGGATTCTTTGGGTATAACTGTTATTAATCAGCATTCAGGAAACTGTTTAAAAACTTCTTGAATGCACAACACAAGTTAAAACACAAGTTAAAAAGCATTTTCGTGGCAGAGCAGTAATGTAGCCGTATATATTTCCAAAGCGACTTTTGAATAGCATTTAAAACTACTTAAACGCTTATCAGATTGCCGTTAAGACACATTTTGTTTGCTTATTGGTTACCTGGGTGTCATATTAGTATGAATTTTACATTCATTGAAGCGAATTTACATTAACTCGGATCTAAAAACGAAATCACCCTTAGTGAATAGTGAACTGCTGAGACATTTATTTTCTTAGGGGTAGGAAAGTAGCTAACACATGAAATATGTTAGGAAATTTTTGATCTTTGCATCTTTCTTTACGCATATTTTACTCTCAACAAAAAATTCAGTTAAAAAGTCAGCCAATACATTGATATACTTGCAGGTCTAGCAACCTTGCCTTCAAGTAGCTTTGACAGCGAAGCGAACGCATCAATTACTCCAGTGCGATGTTTTTTTTTGCGTGGAGTATAAAAAACCCTCTTTTTCAAAATTTCCCTTCACGTAGCACGTAAACAAAAACAAACCACGGAAGTCAGAAAATTGTAACTTGCACAAGCGAACGAAATATTTTTTCAGTCTATTTTACAGCGTAATACCTTCCAAAGAATATTGTAGGTATTTAGCACCCGAACCGAAAATCAACCATGCAGGAATCCGACGTTCACATCGATGTGAGCGGTGATATGGAACCACCGAAGCAGGAGTCGCGATCAAGCTTCAATATATCCGCGTAAGTGTTGTCTCGCTGATTTTTTTTGTAATGTTGGAAAAGATGACTCAATCTTCCTATCTTTGATCAACAGCTTTACCAGTTTCGCCCGAATCCCAAGCTTGTGGGATCTGCTTCGTCTCACCAGGCAGAATGTTCGCCCTTGGTCAGAGTTTTTGCAGACAGCCAATTTTAAAACCGTGGCCAATATCCCACGGCTCACCAATCGGATCATACGCAACTTGGGTTACTTTCAGAGTAACTATCTGTTTGTGTTCCTTGGGTTGATTGTCTACTGTTTGTAAGTAATTTGTAATTTATTAGCAAAACCGAAACTTGAGGTACGATAACTATAACTCATCTTTATAATTGAGTGTCGTATCCCACATTTCAACATTTATAATCCATAATTTGTAGTTTTATTGCGACTAAAAATCCATCGATTTTCTTTTTTCAGATTGACATCCCCGCTGATCCTGATCGTCCTGGGAGCCGTGTTTTACGCGTGCTACAAAATTAAACAAGCCAACGCCCCGGTTGCCTTTTTCGCACGGCAGCTGAACACCAACCAGCAGTGTATTGCGGTAAATATTGCAGCGATTCCGCTGCTCTACCTAGCAGGAGCTGGAGCAGTTATGTTTTGGGTTCTCGGCGCATCGTTTTTCGTGATATCGCTTCATGCGGCCTTCTACAATATCGATGCGATCGTCACCGAAGACACGGAAACGTTCCTCACAGAGACGGTTTAATTGGGAAACGAGGGGGTGGGCGAAGTATTTTTTTGTATTCTCGTAAGTGGTCATATATGTTACGACACGAGCGTATATTTATTTATGAAGCTATCGTCTTCTACACGTTCGAGTGTTTAAATTAGGAAGTCAAATTCTCGCATACTTATTGAAATGGTGCTATGCTGTCCATAATCGCATATTTGTCCCATGATCTATCTACATTGGACTTGCGATTAAAGGCTGAATGTGCAAACGCGAGCTTCTCTGCTTCCTTTTTCGATTATTACGGCGCAATTTCCAATATTTTTCCGGTACATATCGGAAGGCTATGATTCCGACTAGCATATTATGCAAAGAGTTGAACAGTACATTTACGACCGAGTTATTAGTGGAAGAGAAAGTAATAGAAGTGTGGCATTCATCTACATATAGGACCATTTCAATAAGGTTGCAATTTCAAATTTTCCTAATCACTGTTTTGTTTGTTACAGAATTAAGCAATCTATTTTTTAATTTGATGTATTGTAAATTTGACTCCCCCGAAATAACTTTCGTTCACGAAATCATTAGCAACAACATTTCTCAGCTGTAAATGTAGTCCACTACTCACCACGACAATTTTAATATCAAAACAATTTTGCTATTTAACATCACTTGGTACCAGGTACGCAAGCTTATTCGTGATATAATAAACATATTTCTATTGATGGATTGTTTTGGTTTTTACAAAGGAAAGTTTTGAAGAATATCAATGGTATGAAATTCAGCAGAATATTAACAACACACTCAGCCAAACTCATTTAGTAATGTATGGTTTTGAACATAACATTTCTTTTTTTCAGGGAAATGATACAGTCGATCAACATTGTAGACCGCGAGGAAACTGTGGTTTTAAAGAGCCAACTACAGTGAAGTAATTTTCTATAGATGGATCTGATGCCTTTCCTTTCTATATTCGCTTTACATGGTCTTGAACTAACATGCAAAAAACGAGTTTCTGTAATATATCCGAATGTGAACAATGATTTGAATATTGAGTGATTTCGAATGTTATTGACTATGGTTTGACGGAAATGATTGTATTTTGTGGTTTAATGGATTTTTAACGGAGAATTGGAAGTCTGTTTTAAATTGGAACGAAGAGATTATAAAACACTGCTATAACAGTCATGATTTACTGGTTGGTCTGTAGACGTTCAGAATTCACAGAAGTCATTTTAATTTTTATATGAACGTTTGTCGCACATAAAGAATACTTTCTACAGTGACGATGAACTGTGGATTTAGTTAACAGATTAATAACACGGTAGGGACACGGGCTAATAACAAAAAAGTTACATCAACTTCAAATAACACTCCGTCTTTTATTATGTTCTCAGTGACATATTACACAATATTCCTCCTTCTATTGAACCAATTGAACACTGAAGCTCATTTGGGTTATAATCTCTTGAATCGTTTGATAAATAAATCCTGTACACTTTATAAAAAACATTTCAAATTCGACTAGTAGTAGATTCTATGACAACATCGTTGCTCAATTAAAGATCAAGTCGTTGTAATTACTCAGCACATGATAAGCTGAGACACGGCAACTGGTCGTGGTTCGAACCACTGTCGTTCGATCTGCTCGCTCGAAGTTCGCCTTGACCGTCTCGTAGTAACGGCCATCGCTGAAATAGTCCAAAAAAAATCGAAAGTTACACGACTGATCAATTACCACATCCTTAAACATATTCACCTCAGCACCATACAGCGCAGCTTAGAACACTTGACTCGCAGCATATCGATTGCCTTTTGGCTCTTGTCCGAAAATCGTAGATTTTCCGGATCCCAGCGCAACTCAAGCCGCTCTAGTTTCGGGCAGGACGACCCAATCGTATCCATCAGCTGATCGACGTGGATGTTACCGCCTAGACGTTCGGTCGTACCCATCACAACGATCTTGACATTGGCCAAGGTTGGAAGAATGGTCATCCACAATTGGTCGGTGATATGCGTCATTCCAGACAGGACACAAGCCTGAAGTTGGGCTCCGTAGCGGGTAATGAAACGTCCCAGGGCTTCGTCGGAAATATTGTCCGACGAGTCAAGATCCATCGCGATGAGACTCTTGGGGCCACCACTTTCGGCCCAAGCTTTCAACACCGAATCATTGAAACCATTAATCTGACCTGCACTCAGAAAGCGTAACGTAGGAATACGGGTCAGGATATCGATAAGACATTCGGTGCTCAGATCAGTGCCGGAAATATCAAGTTCCTGAACAGAACACTTGTCCCACTCAGCCTGTAGGACGAACTCCGATTTGAGGTCTGTACCATTCATGAGCAAACACTTCAGCTGTTTGGAGCGCGCAAGCAGAGCTTTCAAAGTTGATCCAGTTACTTTGCTGCAGTAGTTAACGGCAAGACATTCCAGCTGAATGCAGTTAGAGCTGAAGGCATCGATGTGCGAGTCGTCGATGAAATTGATTCCGTATAGGTTGATAACTCGTAGATTCGGGGTGGCAGATTTTAACTTATGGACGTTAATGACCTCATAGATTTCCTCTTCTTCCTCCTCACATTTCTCATATGTCCCGATAAGATGAAGCACTTCCAGACCATTGATAAAGTTGTAGATTTTACGCATGAAACCCTCCATGAAGATGACCTCCGACAGACAGATGCACATGTAGCGAAGTTTTGCGGGAAAGGCTTGCATCTCGCTGAAGTCGTGGAGTTGCATAGCTGAAACGGAACAGTTTGGTTCGTCAAGTAGTTGTAATTAACGTCGTTAGCGCAAACAGTTGTTCAACTCACCCGTGGAAAAATCCAGCAGCATGTGCGTCAAATTGGGGCATTTATTGGACAGCTCATGCAGCACAGTATGGGTGATCAGTTCGATCGGAAGCTCGATATATCGTAAAGATGCGGCGAAGCGCACCGAAATCATCTGCAGCAGTGATTCTAGCGACGTCACATGGAGACCGGAAATTTCCGGACGGAGCGATACATTTTTCCATAGTTTGGAGTCGTAGGCGATTGTACGCCACCTGCGACAGATCATTGCCATGCGACATATTTCAAGGTGACTCAGATAGGAAAAAATATGCAAGATCACTTTATCCGGCAGTTTCTCGATGGACTGAAAATTCAACAACGCTCGGTTAGAACATAGCATGCACGGTTTATCAGGAAGTACATTATATAATTTTAGATATACATTTAGTCCATAAAAAGCAATAAAGGGTAAGACAGAACTATCACACACAGACCGTATTGGCGAAGGGGCTCTTGCCGTCCTCGGTGAAATATAGCTGGGATGCCTCGAGGGTGACCTGATTCCACACGTCACTGGAGAGATCCATTGGGAAGCACTACTGGAACAGGTCGGAGATCTGGATCAATCAAAACAATAGCACGAAACTGCTCCAGAATGCGGTTCGGGTTACAGTGCGTAGCAGTTCTTCGCGGAAAAGTTCGTGTGTTAGTGTGAAAATTTTTGACAGAATTTTCCGCAGCTCTCGCGCATTGAATAGAGAAGAGCTGTTAATATTAATAAATGCTAATAATGTGGATTAAGCTACCAGCCAGCAGTGGACGCTAACTGCCGGACGCATTACAATTTGCAATGGTGTGCGTAACAAGGGAGAATGGGGTCTAAATTTAGACAATCGCGCGTGCGGGTTGACCGCAGCAGTTCTGACACGTGAGAGCGCAGGCGCATTGTAGATGTTAGCTACAACGATTAGATTGACAGTGGGAAATATACAGCATGTTGGCATGGAAACGAATAACACGCAAGGTGTTTACCGTATAAAAATTGATGTTGCGCTGGAAATAGAAAAGAAAAGCAAATAGCATGTTTTTGTTGTTTTTTTGCGAGGAACCAGTCATACACACAACGAATACAATACATTTTGACAACATTGATCCTGGTGGTTATTTCAGAAAGATGACTTGGAGCAGACGAAGGCAACAGACGACGGAAAATGCTTGCAGTTTGTATGTGTAGGTAACACGTTAACCGTGGGAGCAGCTGGGATTTGGCTACGTTGACCGACCATACGGTTCCAATTTTCCGTGATACTTACTGTTCGACTACGGCGGGAGCTGCGACCAGAGCTCTCTTCCCGAATCAATTTGGTGTACAAATCGAAGGCTCCCCAGGAATTCATTGCGTTGCGTTCGATTGTATGCTGTCAGTTTTATTATGTATAACCGATTTTCGGAAATTTGTTTAGTCGAGCGTATGAGCTATAGCGAGTAACTTATGTTTGATGGATTTTCAAATTCCTTGGAAATACAGCCGTGATTCGCTGGTTGGACATTTTTTAACTGGACCGCTTTTTAGTTGGACCTCCGCTAGTTGGACCATTGTCCAACTAAAAAGCATCTGAATGCCAAAATCTTATGTCAAATTCACTTTGACAATCAATCTGACAGTTATTAGAGATGTGAATAGATGCATTTACACTACTAAAGTCTCCTTTGGAGAGTTTTTGACATTTGTCAGTCGGTCCAACTAACGAATCAAATTCGTTAGTTGGACAGAGGTGTGGCCCAACCAGCGAATCACGACTGTATTTTTTTGTACTTCAGCGAATGCAATACTCTTAATGTGTCTAACATTGGACAGTTTTCGAGTGTTCAAAGGAAATATTTGAGACCTCACCATGTTGAGCAGACTAACATTTCTGAGAACAGTACGGCCTAAACGATACATCGTAACTAGATGCTTGGTGAATAATATTTACCAATCGTAGCCAGATACAAGTCGAAAATGATTCTTATCCCATAATAAATCTATAAGCAACGAATTTTCGAATCGATCTGCTATTTCTTGAGTTGAAAATGGCTCTTATTCAAGTCCAATTCCCATTGATCAGCATGATGTCAGATCAGATGGTTTTGCTCTTAAATTATTGTAAACATAACCTTCTAATCGGCTGACGAAATGTGGAAAGAGGGCGTGCCGTTCTGTTGAACGCGCAGGATTATGCTGACGTCAGTTAGCGAAAGTTGAAGAGTTCACCTGCGTAACAAAAACAGAAAAGGGTAGATGTACATTTTTCAGGTACATTGTGTACTATTTACACAATAAACAAAACGGTGTCAAATCCGAGTGCTGCGATACACTGAAAATAATCGACACAATAAAACCATATGCAATTAAACATTAGAAAAACTCTAGAAAGAGAACTGCGGAGATTCCATTTTGAATCGATTGGATTCGGGTTTAGCTGTCAAAAAACGAATCCAATCGAACACTGCCTATCCTTACAACATTGGACGTGTTGCCATACAAAACCGGGGCATACGTTGCCAAAAATGCTGTTTTTCTTTCCGCAGTTCTCTTTCTAAAGTTTTTCTAGAACCAGCCAGTTGTTTAGACGTCATGCAAGACGTATGACCTTTTGGATTTAGCGTCTAACTAGTGCCAGCTTTGAAGCTTTGCTGAGTTTCGATTATCAAATTTCGATGTGTACAGACGAACCTGCCCAGAGTCCGTGTGGTATCCTTACGAGAATTGAGCCACTGGGTTCCTGTTCCCATGTCGTAGGAGGCGACTGAAAGCAAGAGTCCCTAAGTCAAGGTGTAGTTTCGTACCGAGGAAGGCTGGAAGGTCTACAATATGCCAGTCGAGCACGGAGCATTTTGGGGTTTGTGTTTACTGTGTTATGCGAATCTCTGGCACGGCGGGCCACTATTTTCTTCGTGGGAATCAAATGATCTAGTCTAATTTAAACCTGATATGGCTCGGGTTAACTTGCTTGGCGTCCTCTAGTTGTTGTGCAATATACGTTGGAAATGAAATGTACAGTTTTCTAATCAACAATGGTAAAAATAGCACAAAACAATCTCCAGCATAAACGTACAGCAACTATGAATTTATCTCGACTTAAAGTTACTTAATAATGCCTTCATTGCTTACAACAAGACAGTCATGGCTAACCCACGTGAAATGCCTCGTACTTGTATTCTTGTAAATACGGCTATTGACGCGTGTCTCATATCGGAGCTCACAACTTGCGATATCTGTGCAATCTGAGTCACACTGACTGTCGGTAACATAGACAAAAAGTATATACGTATTGTTCAGCCTATCCACCGCATAACGAGTCAGCTCCTTTTGATGATTTCAAAAGCGTGGTATCATAGTGAGCAGCGATGCAAATGTTCATCACATCATTTCGGGCAGTTCAGACATCAATCTGCGAGGCTCTGAACTGATGGAGTATGTAAGCAATATTTCATATTCTGAATGTGGGAAACCGACCAATTTTTGCGATGTCTGGGAGAGAGGAGGTGTTAGACATAACGCTTTGTTCGGAAAGAATTTCGTATGAGTTGGGAAATTGGCAGGTTTAAAACTAAGCCGTCTCTATCCGATCATAAATCTATTTTTTTTTCGATCATCTTGATGTCACCCTCAATGTGGTATCATATCGTGACCCTAAATCTACAAACTGGGACCTCTTTTTGGAAAACTTGGCGACTATATTTCATGGCTATTATACAACAACTAAACGACATGAATGACGTCGTGGATACGACAAACTCATGGATAGTAGCATCCTACGAAGAAGCCTGTCCACTTCTTGAAAGAATGAAGAAGGAAGACTTTCATGTCAGCTCGAAGTGCATGTAAGAAATGTCTGCAGATCTCTTGTCTGAACGAGGCCAGCAGGTTAAATAAAATTCTAGGAATCTTTCCCGTGCTACTGCAAAAGGGATTTACATCTTCTCAAACATGTCTTCAAAAAATTATACTCTCCAGTCTTGCTACAGGGTATATTCCGAAAGCATGGCGAAAAATAACTGTTAGATTTATTGCCAAAGGGAGGCGTTCAAGCTATGAAGAAGCCAAGGTTTAGTTTAGTTGAATATCCACTGCACAAAATGCAACATGCATATTAGTGCGGGAAAACCACGATCACACTGCTTCACGATGTTGTTTACAACATTGAAAAGACCTACTCGTTCAAGCAATCTAGCTTAGGTGTGTTCCTAGATATTAAAGGTGCTTTTGACAATGTGTCCTTCCAGTCTATTCTGGACGCGACGCACGGTCGTGGAGTATCTACATGTATCTCGGGTTGGATAAACGCAATGCTTAGTAACTGCATTCTTTGCTCGTCACTAAGACAGACGGAGATGTGGAAGTTGAATATTTGCGGTTTCCCTCAGGGTGACATTCTGTCACTTCTGTTATGGAACCTGGTTGCCGACTGCTTGTTTAATTTACTCAATAAGCTTGGATTTCCAACCGACGGGTTTGCTGACGATTCAAATACTAATGGACGCTGAGACGCACCTATAGCACAGACTAACAGACATAACACTTAAAAACAAAGCTTCGCCCGCTTAAACGGCCATTTTAAATATATTTGTAGTTGGGACTGTGGCCACATTTGAAATTATGGCGCCACTGACATATGAACAAGTATATGGGGGATAGACCACTAGTGAAAAATTGCTCCCAAACCTGAGGGGTAACCCACCAGTAAATGAGTGTTTGGGACCGTGAATAAAAGGTGGACCTAGTGTTCTGGGAAAATGGTCGGATCGATGTTTTTTGAGGGAATTCCCTCATAGTGTTATGTTTGTTAGTCTGTGCCTATAGTTTCAGATATTATAACGCATTAGAACTGCGTAATAATGTCCCACTGACAGTTCTTTTGGAACGATATGAGTTCCAAAGGAACTGTCAGTGGGGCCCATAATTTGTGTGCCCGTTGAGATGTTGACTTATGACAGTTCATTACAAATGGGATAGGGGTGCCGTATACGTGGAAGCAAGACTACTTTCGAACCTTGTGATACAAGAATGACTTCGGATGTTATGACGCATTCTTACTTTCGGATCTGTACGTCTTAATATCCCGGACATTAAGATGCTGTTTTGGGACGTTACAGACATAACACTCGAAAACAATGCTTCGCCCGCGTTAACGGTCATTTTAAATATATTTGCAGTTGGGACTGTGGCCACATTTGAAATTATGGCGCCTGTGACATACGAACAAACATATGGGGGATAGACCACTAATGAAAAACTGTTCCCAAACCTGAGGGGTAACCCATCAGCAAATGAGTGTTTGGGACTGTGAATAAAAGGTGGAGCTAGTGCTCTGGGAAAATTACCGGATCGATGTTTTTGTGGGAATTCCCTCATAGTGTTGTCTGTTAGTCTGTGCTAGGAGTGCGTCATATCATCTCGTACTTTATGACGTGTCATTATATCCCCATGTCAGGAATCAGGAATCAGTAGCGTCTGGCTCAAATGGCACGTTCCCCATGTTGATCGGAGATTTATGCCTTGCCAAGAATCGTCTTTTCATCATTTTCCTGATGGGAAGGATTGGGGAAGTGGTAAGGTTAGGGGTAAGGAAAACAACGACACAGAACAATTAAAACAGAGCATTCTGCCCCCCCGGAGTGATGCTGAACGATCTGCAGGTGCTACAACAGCAGCAATAAAATTTCCAACCCCCGGAGGGATTTAGAACCTCTACTCAAACAGTTAGCGGATATATCAACACCCCCGAGGGGATATTGAAATAACAGAACGACAACACCCCCGAAGAGATATTGTCATTCAAATACGGCTAAAAAACTATAGCTCTTTACCACACTGGGTTAGGAACAAAAGCATATCCTTAAATTTCAGCTCTCTGTACATAGGTTCATCTATGTATGGAGAACCAAAAATCCGGATGCGCAATTGCATTAATACAGGGCAATTGCATATCAAATGATATGATGTTCCGTAATCGGATTCACAAAGATCACATGAATAATACTCAGCGCGCTGAATAGTAGCCATGTGATAATTGAGTTTGCAATGTCCAGTCAGTGCCCTGACCAGAATACTGCAGTTGTGCTTGGAAAAATGCAACAAATTTCTTGACATTTTCGGACTCACATCCGGCAGAAAAGCCTTTGTTTGAACGCAAGTTTGCAAGCTACGCCAATGGTTGGCATGTTCGAATGCAGCCCAAGAGCGAATCTTGTGCTTTATCCAACTTATTGACAGTGGTAGAACTGGTTCTGGACCAACGAAATCAGTCGCAGCGCCAGCTCTAGCCAATTCGTCCGCCCATTCATTTCCAGTAATACCGGAATGACCGGGTACCCATAGAAGGTAGATAGCATTTGAAATGCTAAGTTCTTCGATTTGAGTTCGACATGCGATTACTAATTTCGATCTCGAATCTGCCGAACTAAGTGCTGTCAGGGCAGCCTGACTGTCAGAGCAAAAATAGATTCTTTTACCGCAAATTCCCTGTTGAAGTGCGGATTGTACGCCACACAGAATCGCAAAGATTTCTGCTTGGAATACGGTACAGTATCTACCAAGCGAATGAGATTGGTGTAATCTCATCTCATGACAATAGACACCAGCACCGGCTCGGCCCTCCAACAAAGAACCATCCGTATAACAAACTACGTATTCTTCAAGTTGTCGCTCCATCCAGCCAGACAGCCATTCCTCACGAAGAGGAATTCTCACATTAAAAGTTTTAGAAGGAAAACTACATGTGAGTGTAAGGTCACTGGGAGCAAGTGTATATTCATCCCAAGTAGCCATTTGGGGCCACAGTCTTGTGTGGCTAGTTACACGATCTATTGGGTTACTGTTCCAGAGCCCAGTAACCTTAAGACGGTATGCACAAGAAAGTGCTTCTTGTTTCAGAAACACATGTAGTGGTTTTATGTTCAAGAGTGCCTCGAGAGCAGCAGTAGGTGTTAACGAGAACGCACCAGTCATCGCCATCAAGACCATCCTCTGAAGATGGTTTAACTTTGATTGGATTGTCATGACTTCTCCCTTCTCCCACCAAACAAGCCACCCGTATGCCAGTATTGGTCTAACAATTGTTGTGTAGATCCACTGAATGTACTTGGGTTTGAGTCCCCAAGATTTGCCGAAAGCCCGTCTACATTGGCCAAAGGCCATGCAAGCTTTCTTGATCCTGAAATCGACGTGAGCTGTCCAATTAAGTTTTGAGTCGAGAATTACCCCAACGTACTTAACTTGATCTTCGACAATAATTTCAGCGTCAAAAAACTGCAATGGACGAGCTCCGGTTGTAATCCTTCGTTGCGTGAAAAGCACCATTGAGGTTTTATTTGGATTAACTGATAGTCCTTCATGTTGGCCTATCCGTTGGACACCACCGCTCAACAACACATAAGGCTTGTTGCATCAAATCAAAAAGTGTGTTAATGCAAATACCGGTGATCATTATATGATAATCATCGGCGAAACCATACGTCGGAAACCCAAGCTCATTTAGTTTTCTCAACAAGCTATCGGCGACAAGGTTCCATAGAAGTGGTGACAGCACACCACCTTGAGGACATCCGCAGACACTCAGTTTCCTCATCTCTACTTGTCTTAACGATGAGCACAGATGTCGGTTGCTAAGCATTGCGTGTATCCAGTTCGTGATATATGAAGGTACTCTATGATCTCGTGCTGCTTCCAAAATGGATTCGAAAGACACGTTGTCAAAAGCACCTTCAATATCGAGAAAAACTCCTAAACTTGATTGCTCTTGTGAAAAAGCTTTTTCAATGTTGTAGACAACATTGTGTAACAGGGTGGTAGTAGACTTCCCCCGCAGATATGCATGTTGCATTGCATGCAGCGGGTGCTCGCCCAAGCTACCATCCCGAATGTAGTGGTCGATCAAACGTTCCACTGATTTGAGAAGGAAGGAGGTCAGACTGATCGGTCTAAAGCTCTTTGCCTCCTCATAAGTGACGCGGCCACCTTTGGGAATGAATTTGACAGTTATTTCCATAACTGACATACTTCAACCCGCCGGATGCAACGCGGCCTCTAGGCTGGTTTTGTCCGGAGAAAGATAATAGAGTTATCAACCTCCTAGTGGACCACAGCCAGTTACTGGGGAGTTCGCCCGGCTCTTCCCAGGCTCCGTTCGCCATTGAGAATATTTTAAACCCCCTCAACAATTTTACCCATAGCACGGGTCGCATGACACTATGGAATTGGGATTCCCTGTTTGGTGTTACCACCGGAACAGGTAGTCCGTAGTGTAATTCTTAGCCGGTTGAAACAACCACTACCGACACTACACGGCTTATATAGGCTGTTCGGAGAAAGAAGCTGACATTGATGGACAGCTCCCATAGATGGCCGAACAGCCACCATATTTGTGGTTGGGACTGTGGCCACATTTGAAATTATGGCGCCTGTGACATACGAACAAACATATGGGGGATAGACCACTAGTGAAAAGCTGTTCCCAAACCTGAGGGGTAACCCATCAGCAAATGAGTGTTTGGGAGTGTGAATAAAAGGTGGAGCTAGTGCTCTGGGAAAATTACCGGATCGATGTTTTTGTGGGAATTCCCTCAT
Organism: Topomyia yanbarensis; assembly: GCF_030247195.1. Classification (NCBI taxonomy): domain Eukaryota; kingdom Metazoa; phylum Arthropoda; class Insecta; order Diptera; family Culicidae; genus Topomyia; species Topomyia yanbarensis. The sequence continues at coordinate 12,437,491 of NC_080670.1, read as the reverse complement.
AGTGTTGTCTGTTAGTCTGTGCTATGAGTGCGTCATATCATCTCGTACTTTATGACGTGTCATTATATCCCCATGTCAGTGTGCGTCTTAAGAACCCGGACATTATGACGCAGCACTTCTTCCGGACGTTGGAATCGGATGTTTTGACGCATTATTGTTTTCGTTATTACGCACCCTTGTGCGTCATTATTTAGAAAAGGTACATGAAATGGTATCACCGGTATCCAGCATGCGAAGATCATTTCTACATTCTATGTACTGGCCAAAACAAGTTTCACGTTGCTTTCGGAAGTGTAATGTGCTACAAGTCACTTTCTTTCTCTGCAACTCAGATTGATGACTGGGACGCACATTTCGCTTAACTTCTTGCTACCAAAGCGAATCGTACTTCGATAAAACCGGATTTGGAATTGCAGGTGGCAAATGGTCCAAAATATCGAAAATCCACAATTGAAAGACGATGACAACAGAATTTTTCACGGAGAGCGCAAAATATTTGCGTCTGCAGTCGACGATTGCTGCGATCCATCTCACGAATCGCGTGTAAATATAGTACACTAATAAAAATCCAAACGTTAATTTTATTTGCTTCAAACCCCTAAAATCCATATGAAGAAGCAATGCTAATGATATCACACGCACACATACCTTCTACGTGTCAACTGTATAAAATATGTATGCAACTGACGTGCAACGAAGTTTTGGTTTGCAATATCAATTTCACCATTAATTCTTTGATAGTTTGGTGGCAGGGGCGGATCCAGAAAAAAATTTCGGGAGGGGTCTGAAATTTAGATTTTAAAATGAACAATGTATAATTCGTCATACATAATAACCTTGTTTAATGATTATATGTTTTGTTGGTCAAATTTGGTTTGGAATGATTTTGAGTTTGAAACTAATATTAAATTTAAACTAATTTAAAATTTTCTAGTAAGTAAAAATATTTTGGAGGGGTCCGGACCCCCAGGACCCTCCCCCTGGATCCGCCACTGTTTGGTGGGGATTACATAGTATGCTGATAAGTTTATGTGAGTATATAATGAATCCAAAAATAGGTATTATTTTCAATTTTCACATGTTCCCAAGAGTTCAATGAAAAAGGTAGCGAAACATTTAAGCCAAACTTTGGAATAAGATGCAAAATATACGTTCCGCTGTGTGGAAAGGTGAGAAGGAGGCCAATTCACATTTGCTAAAAAATTAAAGGGTTGTGTACAAGACACGACCGCAGTTCAGTCTACTTTCTACTTCTGCCGCAGTCAGACATACAATCGAGCCAAGTGAACAACAGGCCTCTCGATCTAGTGTGCATTGTCTCGAGAACAAAAGAAACATCGGACTATTCTTGTCATCATGAGTAAAGTTGACGAAAAAGCTCTACTCCGACCCAACGCTGCGGACGTTGACTTTAAATTTTGTTTAAAACGACCAAGTTTTAGTGAAGTGGAATACCTTCTGAAGGTAAAAATGCAACTTAGACTTACGGAAGTGTTGTACCTTCAGTATCATCATCTTCGCAGTGCAGTGTTAATATCATTCAACACGTTAGCACAAGCCGAGCGTTTCGTTTTAAAGAACAACTTAAAACACGTGGTTGAAAGTGACAACGTTGGAATTAAGATTCCCGTATATATTGAGAATGATTATATAGATGTAAGGTTATATGACCTATCGCCTCGTTCCCCCCTGAGTCAATTGCAAAATACATGTCGCAATACGGAGAAGTAGAATCCTTTACACCCGATACTTGGAGAAACTTCTTCTCGGGTACTCCTAACGGCGTTTTTGTAGTGAGGATGCGGGTTGAAAGGCCTATACCCTCCTACTTGACAATAAAACTCAAAACTCACGGAACAACAATTATGCAAACTACGCTATGCACCCATGAGGAGCAAACTCCTACGTGCAAGTATTGTAATCAGACAGCTCATCATGGACAACCTTGCGCGGAAGATGCAGAGAAAGACGCATCTCAACCGATTGCCAACTCATCTACGGCAAACCAACCCAAAACAGAATTTTCAATACCAATACCTGAACCAGAAACGGTGGCCAAATTTGTGGCAGCAGATGCACAGACCATAATGACAACCACAAAAGAAGCATCCAGTACTGCAAAATCAACTGTAAGCAACATTGGCAAGGATAACAATAACAGTGACGGATTCACGCTGGTCAACAATAAGTACAAGAAACAGGGAAAAACATCTGATCGCGGACACCAAGCCGGCTTCGACCTGGGCGTTAAAAACAAAAAAAGAATTAAATGACCCCCCAGATGCAGATTGCCAGAAAACCCCGCGAAAGAAGGTCTCCGCTCGCAATAAAAAGTTGCGTGCACGAGATCCAATATTATAATAATATTTGTTTACTATGCTATATTTGTTTATATTTTTATTTTTACATTTGTAAATATATAAAAGATCCACGGCTCCGTTAAGCTACCGCTATGAGCCGTGTCAAATAAACGAATTATATAAAAAAGACACGACCGCAATCACATTGAAAATGCATCATGTTTGGTGTGGCTTTCGCTTAGTGAGTGGCAGAGTTGTCACATTCACTAATTTTCTTTAAGGACATCTGCATCGGGGATTATTATTTTGAATATTTGCTTATATTACAATTCACTGGTAAAAGAACAGAATTAACAAGCACAAACTTAATACAAGCTAATTAAAGGAATTTTCTAATTGAATTCTTTTTCCATTATATATTCGTCCTAATAAGGACCATAACTATCCTAAGCAAACTAATTACCATTTTTCGGATGTGGGGCGAGAATCCTTTAAAACAATTCGAACTTAATCGGCGATTCGTTTCTGCTGCATACACACAGACGAACATTCCTCTTTCGCAGCTCAGATCAAGCGAGCACTATGTGACACAAGGCGATCTCTTTTATCAACTTTTGGTGCAGATGGAAGACCCTCCTTTTGTACGATAAATAAAAATATTTGGTGTTGCTTTCGCTTAGTGGCAAGGTTTTCACATTCGCTAATTTTCAAAAAGGTTTTGGTTTACGGACAAAAATCCTATGGAACGATTTGAGCCTGGCCTGCACGACTAATATAATAAGTATGAACCAGCAATTCGCCATCTCGCTTCTGTTCCGCCATCGTCATTTGGAACTGCGAACAAAATCCTTCCAGCGGACAGATAAACGTTCCCCTTGTGTAGCTCGTGTCAAATAAAAGATCTAACAGCTATCCTACAAGCAGCAGTAGCGATAATCTAATTGGTTCTGCAGGCAGAGCAGGCATGGCAATTGAAGGAATTCGGTCAAAAATATTCCTTTTATAAGCGATGGAATAGAATGCTTATGAATGTCGAGATGAGGTCCGTGTTAGGGAAAGTCTTGCGCAAATTTGTGAAAATTGTTTACGTTCATCCCTATTTATTCCATATTTTCGGATTTTTCAATAATGTACTAATAAAATACACAGATAAATCTGATAAAAAAATTTTACTTGCAATTTTTGGTGTTCGAATTATGAAAATCCATCAACAATTAACAAAACGTAAGCGAAAACTTTGTCTATTTTCTTACATTTTCCCAATGTTTTCACAGTAATGCGGATTTTTCAATAGTATACAGTTGAAATACCAATTTAACAACGCTAGAGTAATTTAAAATTATGCCACATTTTCGTGACGCTGTTCGAAATCAGATTTTATTTTTGCACCTAGCCTCATATAGTAGAGTAACGCATTTTCAATGCTAAAAGAAAGCTTGAGTGTGTATATTTTTTTCTTTATTCTGTATGAATTGAACTAGAAAAAAGAAAAAGATTTGATTTTACAACGAAAAGTTTGACCAATTTTCACACATTCTTGTTTGGCCAATTTTTGATCATAACACCCTTTACAAAAAAAAACGGTTTCATGAAATAAGAAATCGACACAGATCTTTCATTAGGGCCTAAGTCGCAATGTGCTCAAATGGAGAAAAATCAGTTTCAATATTCGGTGATGCTTTTTTAAATGTAACTTTTATTGTAGGTATAAATTATTTTATTACCATGTTTTTTTCTAAAGCATCTTTGGTTAAACCTTATAACAATATAACAAAGAATTTGATTCCTATGTGTTTTAGTGGGTAGAAACTAAAAGAATGCTTACGCCCAATTTGCATTCCAGTCGTGATTTCGCCCTTCAGCAACCACCATTTGCGAAAGGGTTAAACCGTGAATATAATTTTCAGAATGGCGCGGTAAATGGGCTAAACTGACTCTGTCTTGCTGGGTAGGGCTGGGTAAATGGGTGAGCTTGACAGGATATTTTTTAATAGGGCTCAGCAAATGGGCGCATAGAAACCCAATGCAAATGAAAGGGCGCGTGCATCTTTTCTTCAAATTTCATGAAAATATCGAAATATTCGAATGTTTATGTGCAACAACCACCGAGTAGACATGATCACAGTAGATATTGATTATCATTTATATAATAGAACCGCCGTTTACAGAATAATTTTGTGAATAATAACCATTCGCCCCTGCTCTGTCAAAAAATGTTAGTTTAGCCTTTATATTCCATATGAGAAGAAGGGCCTAAGTCGATATCTCGAAGAAAATGAATGTTTCGCCGTTTTGTTTTCTTTAATTATAAATCGATCTATGAACTATTTTAACTAATTTTCAACTCAATCTTGTTGTATTTTAGTCGCATAATGCCATAATAGCGAAAACGCAGTTTGTTTACATTTGCGATTTAAGCCCTAATGAAAAATCTATGTCGAAATGTTTTCTTTACAATTCTTTTATGGGTGTGAGGGATGAATATTAAGGCGTCCAATTCCAATTTTAGCTTCGCTCAGACACGATTATTCACAATTGTTAACGCCATTCATTGTTGCTTCTGTGCTAAGTCTAAAGAAACAAGCAAAGACTTAAGCATAATCGATTGATTGTAGGTCGAGTAATCAATGAAATTGTGTATCGAATAGGATTAAAATTGCTACAACCACCCTAGCAGATATCCAGCAGCTCAACTTTTCCTGCAGCAACGACGCAAAAGAAAACTAACCGTTTCTACTCCGTTTCACCACTTTGGGACTAGTTCAAATGATTCACGACTGGATAAACTGCGTCTTCCTGTTGCGATACGTGTCACGATTCACTTTCTTCGATGACGCGAATTTCCCAACGCACGGCGAGATCATCGCAAGCAACCGATCAAATGCAAGGCGACGCACTTACTGCCGCACTGACTGTGATGACTAGCGACCCGATAGATTGGTTTCTGTTCGATGCGGAATTTGGGCAACCGCGAATAAAATACAAACACAAAATCAGCGAGTAAAAAAGAAAACGGCGAACTTTGAATTAAGATTCGACGTGTACTGTGTAGAACACTAAACATCTATACGATCGCGATCGCGTACATGTTTACCAGCTTCGATGCGGTTGGCGAGAGAAAAAAAGCGGTGTTGATGCGATAAATTCGATTGTTGAATTCTTCGTGTGTATGGTAATGTATGATTCGATCTGCTGGCTGTTTTCCGATCGTTTTGATGGTGAAATGGAGAGTGGATTTTTCCCGCCGTATATAAATCATATAACTTGTTTTTAATTATTAAATTCTTAGATCCTCTCGCTAGAAGAGAATTTTGATGTTTGAAATATCATAAAATGAAACACGATTCATCGAAGTACCATTGGAAAAGTATTATAATAACATCGCTATTATGGTAACGATATTGAAAATTATCAAAAATTATGATCAACGAATCAATTGATTACATAAAATCAGAATCCCGTAAAGGAATTTTGTAGAGATACAGAAATGCATAATTACTGTTCGGAATGTAATCATTGCCTTCCACAAAAGTAAGTAAAGACATGTGTAACAACTCTGTTTATCTGTGCTGTCACAACGAATATTGCTTTCATCTGGTGATCGAACTACACGATCACTTCCGATTGCAGTTTCATTCGTGTTTCACACATGTCGATTTCGGCAACCGCAGGTTGAGTGATCTTATTCTTGATCTAACCGGCTTCCGCCCATCGAATGCAGAACATAGAAGAATGAATCACTTATTGTATTATTCGAACTAGAAAGTCGGCTGGTTTCAACTGGACATTTGGCTCAAATACATCAGCTGTTTTCGACGTGGTTCAGTTCAGAACCGAAGAATATCGGCAGAATTCACGTATTATAACAAAAATTACACAACACACCAACAGACATAACATTTGGGTCCCCTCTCATTGCTCTATCCCGGGCAATGAAAAGGCCGACTCATTAGCAAAGGTGGGCGCATTAAATGGTGACATATACGAAAGACCAATCTGCTTCAACGAATTTTTTAGTATTTGTTGTCAGAGGACACTCAACAGTTGGCAAATCTCGTGGAGCAATGATGAACTTGGACGATGGCTACATCGTCGCTGTTGTGCTATCTTATGACAAGCGCCATTTTGCACATTTCAAGAAAAACGATTTTTAAAGTTTGAGATTGAATATCATGAAACTTATAAATGGTAGAAACAATTCATAGAAGACAATTGATGCTTCTACCTATTCTGTACTAATCTCTCAAATATTACGAAGATCAGTTGACTATGTTGCGAGTTTTCACTAAAAATATAAACAAAAGTCGCACTCACACGTGTCATAGGTGTGTATTGATGAAAAAATTTGTATGACGTGTCATAATCGTGCATGGAAAATTTTCCATAGAAAAAAATCACCAATTATTAAGTTTTATTCATATCTTTGGCTTCATTTGGTCTATAAACAATCGGTTAAATGCATTTTGAAGGAAATGAGTCAGGGAATCTAAAAAAAATAGTTATTTTTAGTTACAGTGTTGCCAAATAGGCAATATTTTCAGTTTAAAGCTAAAACTGCGTTTTTCTCCCAATACATGTATTTTTCTTTTGAAAAATTATTATGCCATTGTGTTCCTACGACATTTTTACACATAAAAGCAACTAAAATTTTATTATAACTTGAGCCAATCCCAAGATATAATGATTTGAAGCAAACACAATTTCTAATCACTTTTCTCGCTATATTTCAGTAACCAAGCAAAATTTCAAAATTCTGGAAACGCCAGCTTGTAGAGATTCGTTAGACGAGTAATGTGGCATATCTAACTCAGTTTACCCCAAAATGGCGTTTGTCATAAGATAGCACAACAGCGACGACATTCCATTATCCCAAAGGTATCAACGAAGCCTTGATTCAGGGGGATGGATGTGGGTCGGGATTTTATTCGTGTAATGTCTCGACTTATGTCCAACCACTACACCATGGATGCGCATTTGCGGCGTATTGGGCTTGCGGAGAGTAGTCTGTGCGCTTGTGACGAGGGCTATCACGACATCGAGCACGTTGTCTGGGTATGCGCCGGGTATTTGGACGCCAGGTCTCAGTTGAAGGATTTCCTTCGAGATAGACCACTCAATGTCCCAGTCCGAGATATGCTGGCAAATCGTGATTTCCCCTATATGTCCCTTATTTATACTTTCATAAAAACGATAAATATCCCAATTGGGTCATTAAGCTATATATAGTTTTCCGTTCTATTCGATAAATTTTAGGTCCAATATACATAATATAACATTATTTCAAAAAAAAATTTCGTTGTAATACGTAAAAACGATTTTTTTTTTTAAATAAATCTTATGTAAACTTGGCAACCATACATAGGAAAACTGCGATTGTTTACATCTGGCCTATCAGGACAACACCCAAAATGAAAAAAAACTATGTGCAATGGATGGTGTTTATGTCAAATAAAAATAACCCTCCGGAAAAACCGAGAAAACATGCCCTAATTTTTTCTGACAGGGCATCATTTGTCGTGAAATTGGATATGTCAAATCCTTCCTATAGTGTCAAATCCAGACTGTCAACATATTTCTTTATTTTAAATTTTAGTATTATTTTTACGTTTCCTGAGTTGGAAAAAAAACATTGTTGCAATCACGAAAATCAGCTTTATCGATGTAAGTAATAAAAAACGACATTTTTTTCTCATTTAATGACCCAATTTAGCCCCTATCTTTTTATTTCTCGTTTTTAGAAGTTTCCTCCTGCCTTGTGGAACCGATCAGCTCCAGACTGCCACTATGTAACCGCCGTCGCCCTTACCACTACGGAAACTGAAGCGAGAGCGACTCGAGGTCCGATGACTTTTGAAGGATTCCCCGCGGGTCCGAAGAATACCATCCGCCAATCCGACCTACTAGACTGAGGCGCTAATTTGTTTCGCTGATCTCCCGTTTGCCCGAAAGTTGCAAGTTTTGCTCTTCTCTCCCGGTCACCATCTACGCCTTCTCTCCCCTGCCCTTGATACAACTACTTCTACACCGATTTTGGAAATGACCAAGCATAAGTCTCCGATAAAAAATCAAATTTGTATTCCGTATTCCTTATTTTAAGATAGTTGTAATTTTACCTCTTTGTTAAAACTTTTGTCCCCCATCTTGTAAATAGAATTGTATCCCTAGTTTTAAAACACCGGTGAAATTTTTCATAAATATTTGTTCCCCCTTTTGTGTACCAAACTATATTGTTAGTTTTAAGATAACTGTAAATATTTCCTAAACAACTATTACTATTGCATTCCTTGTTTTAAAATTTTTCATAAAAAAATCTTTTGCCCCCTCTCTTGTATATAGAATCTTATTTCTAGTCTTAAGATAGCTGTAAAATTTTTCTCTTTTATAAAAAAAATATTTCAACATTGTAACTTCCTAGTTTTAAAATATCCAAAATGTAAAAACAAAAGAATTTGGCACCGCCAAGCTAACGCATTTGTGCCTATCAAATAAACGAAATGAATAATAAAAAAACAGACATAACATCGAGTAAACATTGGGTCTATCACCAATGATTATTGCGAGAAAAATTTCAGAGCAATAAAAAATTGGTCTAATGTACCACAAATAGGATCATGTCCTCTCACTACACTCAGTGCACCGCAACGATCGCGGTGGCCTGTAGTGATATATCACTTGATATGACACCTCTTCTCCTCAAACTTCACTTCAATTTCCCAGTGTACCTCCCATAAAAAAAAACAATTCCGCGAATTACAAGATAGACTTCCGATTCAACGATCGGTCCAAAAAATGTCTTAGTGAAGCATGTACACATAAATGAGGTGCAAATTTTGCTTTTCCCTTCAACTTTTTTTCTGTCGATACCTAGCATTTCCACCGTTTTGGTACGCTGCCAACAACACTTACTCGACACGGACACGTATGGTTTCCATCTTGACCGGTGGACACTTGATCTTGTATCTTGCCTTTTGCCGGTCGATGATAATGGTCCAACGATCCATTAGTGGATTTAAGTGAACACATCAGCTGCTTAGTCACCTTCGACCGAGACGTTTGGTTTTCCCTGACAGCGACAAACCGCGCACAAGTGGACACCACGGAAAACTTACCTGTGAGACCTTCCGCAATCTGCTTTGGTTTAACAGAATGGTGTCCATTTTGGTTTCTATTCGATTCAACTAATAGGTTGCGTTCATCAGCTGATCACCAATTAAATTCGTCTCTCATTTTGATGAGTTCGATCTGTCGGTCGGTCCAACGAGTATGCAACTGTTCTAATGAGTATATTGTTTAGTCTGGCGAATGTGAGCCGTTAATGTGAAGTACGATCGTTAGCGATCGTCGTTGCGTGGTGTGAGACAAATGCTTCTGCGCCCGCCCGGTGGTGTCAGGTTACCGTTTGGTTAATCTATTTTGAATGAAAGTTTGTAATGTACATAGTCGGTTCGATGACGACTAATGATGATGCCAAAGTGACACAAGTACAAGTAGTCGTGATTGATGCTGCTGTTTTGCACGACGTGAGCTCCGAAGGGTGCGGGGAAGATTGGGAACGGAGAAAAACTGATCACAGTACGAAGTGGAATTAGATGAATCGCAATGGGGTGTGGACAAAGTGGTGAAGAATTAAGTATCTCTGCAGTGGCTGAGTAATTGTTTCGAAAAATGTACAACTTTATACTGTCCATAACGGCATAACAGACCTATATGCTTTGTCGTCAAACATGTTTTCTTTTGATTATATTGTGAATCTTTTTACATTTCTTACAAAAGAAATGTATAGGATTCGCTCAAACTTTGACAACTTTTTCCGAGGCCCGGAGGGCCGAGTCTCATATACCAATCGACTCAGCTCGACAAATTGAGACAATGTCTGTATGTGTGTGTGTATGTGTGTATGTATGTATGTACAAAATGTCATGTAATTATCTCAGCAATGGCTGAACCGATCTTTATGAAATTAGTTTCAAATGAAAGGCCTAACGTTGCCATTTGATACTATTATTTTTGATTTTCGATATGTTGTTTACTTTCTGAGATATGACCGATTTTGTCAAAACACAGCAGGTTTTTTGCAAATAACTTTCGAACAATACAATGTTGTCCCACAAACTGCACAAAAATAGAAAGCTTGTAAAAATACCTTTCTAACAAGCTATAGATTGTCTAAATCCGTGCACGAGCGGTGGAGATATTAGACATTTTGTATTTTTAGTCCTCGCTTACCAATTTCCACTAATTAAAAATAAGATTGCTTCATACAGAGCATTGCTTTACTGGTGTTTTAGGGGCAAAACTAAACCGATTTTGAATATCGGGGTATGAAAACACATCTACGTGATTCAAGGAATTCGATGTTGAGAAGATTTTGTGAATTACCTTTATAATAAATGAACTATTTCTCAAAAATCAATATGTAAGTTCACTTCAAAGACAAAATAATGTGTTAATAAACAGTGAGTTCTAGTATTTATTCCTTGGATTAGGCATTGCGTTCAATCATGAGGTAAATGTTGGATGGTATATCAATACACAGATCAACAAATAATTCACCTAGTAGTGAGATAAAAGATTTCTAATATAATTATACTTGTGGCGTCACCGAAAGCAACTGTATGTTTGAAGCCCAAAAATCTAGCGAAAATTTAGCTCTTTTGCAAGATTTAGGTTATACTGGTTATGGCGCAAAAATGACTACTTACATTATTTATGATAAGAATGTAAGAATCAATATATCATAATAATATACCTATAAAAATAATGTCACTGCATTAACCATCATTTGCCATTCCTCACACGCCCCCCCCCCCCATCTCTCTCTCTCCCTCTCTTTCTCTCTCTCTGTCTCTCTTCTATCGCATCTATCTAGCTATTTCTGTATGCATTTCTAAGTTGTGTGATAAGATCTTCTGCCAATCTGAAATATTTATTAATTGTAATTGCGAAGGGTTGAGAAAACAAAACTATTTTTGTCTGCAGCTACATCAACTCAACTTTAATTCAATTGTATTCAAAGCCTGTATCTACACTATAATTAAGGAAATTCATGGCTATATCAGAAAAATATTTGGCTTAACTGGGTAAAATGAAAGTTTGACGATGGAAATTTTCAAAAGAGACATTCCACGTGCGATATTTAAACTATTCGTATCTCTATTGAATTTTGAATGAAAAATATGCTCAAAGACTGAAAGCTGAAGCCAGCAGGATTGGACTTGCCATCAACGTTTCGAAGACAAAATACATGAAAGGAAGAGGTTCTAGAGACGACAATGTGAACCTCCCACCCGAGTTCGGATTGACGGTCGACGAATTCATGTATTTGGGTTCACTGGCAACCGACGACAATGATAACAGCAGAGAAATTCAGAGACGGATCTTAGTGGGAAATCGTGCCTACTTTGGACTCTAGAGGACACTCCGGTCGAACAAAATTCGCCGCCGCACGAAGTTGATTATCTTCAAGACGCTGATTAGATCGGTGGTCCTCTACGGCCACGAGACCTGGACTATGTTCGTGGAGGACCAACGCGCCCTTGAAGTTTTCGAACGAAAGGTGTTGCGTACCATCTATGGTGGCGTGCAGATGGAAGACGGAACGTTGCGCAGGCGAATGAACCATGAGTTGTATTAGCTGCACATTCGTTGTATTGGTACGAACTTTCATGAAAAATAACGGATCAAAGACCAAAAATATCCACAAATTAGATCCAGGAAAAGAAGTCTCCCAAAGTACCCACTCTCGATGGGGGATGCAACTACAATGTGTCTTCTAACTTATCGTCGTCCATATTTGGATATACTGAGTAGTTTGAACCATTTCTTTTTCACAATATTGGTCTGTATAGGACTCATTTATTCATATTTCCTGCACGAGAATTCCGAACGAAACAATACAAACACGGCTTTTATGCAATCGACATAGCCTAGATATTTCACACTATTTACTTCAAATAAAAACTTTGAAATATATACCTGTCTCATTCACGAATCACATTCTACCTCTGTCGTTCTCTGTTCAAGGGGCTTGAAAGCACATGTGACCTTGTCTCACTTTACTATATTCAATTGCGCGTTAAAATACTGGACCAGTAAATTATGTTCTGCACATAAATCTTTTTTCGGGAATATGTGACCAAAAAGTAAACTTCGAATTCGTCAAGTAAAGAAGCATGAAAACAAAAAGAATAAAACCAAAAAAAGATGGAAGCCCTAGAAAGTCCTTTGCATATTTATTAGCCTTTTCTCAGAAGATGGGATTTTCAAAAACATTTCAAAACTTTCTGATGCAATGGTTTTCAAATTCGTACAATCCGGTTTATTCATTTTCTTTATTCAAAAATGTTTTTGGCTTCAAATATATGACCATTTCATTTTAATTAATTATTTCATTCCGCATTTATTCGTTTTGTTCATCTGCGTTCATTTTACTTATTTTATTCGTTTCATTCTTTGGAATCACTCTGATCAGTTTATTCTTTTTGTACATTTTACTCATATCATTCATTGTTTTCATTGTATGCATTTTATTATTTTTTTCCAGTTTATTTATTTTGTTCAGTTTCTCCATTTTAATAATTTGACTACTTTTTCAGTTTTAATCATTTCATCCAAATAATTTATTTAATTCAATTTATATCTTTATATTAATTTATAACACTGTTGTTCAATTTTTCATTTTAATCAATGCATTTAATTCTGCTCATTTTCTTCTTTTTATTCATTTTATCACTTCAGCTCATTTTGTTTATTTGATTCGTTTGTTTTATTTATGCATTTCATTTATTTTTTACTTTATTTATTTTGTTCATCCATTCTTTTTATTCATTTGATCAATTTCATTAATTTGATTCATTGTATTCACTGGATGAATTAAATCAATTTGATTCATTTAATTCATTTGATTCATTTAATTCATTTGATTCATGTGATTCATGTGATTCATTTGATTCATAAGATTGATTTGATTCATTTCATTCATTTGATTCATTTGATTGATTTGATTCATTTGATTTATTTGATTTATTTGATTCATTTGATTTGATTTGTTTCATTTGATTCATTTGATTCATTTGATTTATCTGATTCATTTTATTCATATCTTTAATTTTATGCATTTCATGTTCAGTCATTCGTTTTATTTCATTCAATTTGTTAGTATGAGTCAATTTATTCTATTAATCTTATAGCTATTTCTAAATATAATCTTAATTTTTATGTAATAACCTAATCTAATTTGATTCGTGTATATTATAATTTTGATTTCCATTAATTTTTCTACTCATTTTATGAATTTAAAAACCTATTGTTTCATTTTTTGCTTTACTTTTTTATTTCGGTCGTTTTGTTGATTTCTATAATTTATTCAGTTTATTCGAGATTTTATTCGTGCAAGACTAGAAACTGTTTTCATCCCACCTCTAGTTGGGTGCCTACTTCTCGTGAGTTCTGCAAACTAATCCAATGTGTAAGAAATGTCTCATCTCACTGCTAGGTGGATTAAATCGGTTTTTAATTTATAATGCACCATCAAATTAACAAGAAAATATCATCGACAATTGGCGAATCAAAGCGCGATTGACTCACAGATGGCAAGTATGTAAAAATGATGATGGGAAATTTGACACCCGTCAAAATACGGTGAATTTTTTTGGTATTTACGAAACCTTCTCTAATATCTTCAACACGGAATCCAAAATGGCAAGAAAAACGTTAGGTAAGTTATAGAAATCTATCAAAGATATAACTGCAAAAATCTGACGTTACTTAAATATTTTTTGTTTTAATAACCGCTGACATTGGTTATTTTTCAGAAAAGAAAAAATGTGTTATTCACGCGTGCCTGAGCTATTTTGGTGCATCCGGAAATTTTACCACCTTTTTCAAAATTCCCTATCCAGTGTTTCATAAATGAAAGCAGCTCCTGCACTTCTCCGGTAAGCGCCGAAATTATATGTTCAGCTCATTTTACTTCGGCGGATATTATTGCAAGTAAGAAAGGCTGCGAAAACCGCATATCCTTCCTTTATTGGACGGATGGATTCTCCGACGTAATGCAGGACGTTCATGGTCGCAATATGACAAAAATAACACAACCTTTTATAATTCAGAGTAGGTTTACTTCAAAACTTCGTGAACTATAACCACAGACTAACAGACATAACACTATAAGGGGATTCCCTCAAAAAACATCGATCCGACAATTTTCCCAGAACACTAGCTCCACCTTTTATTCACGGTCCCAAACACTCATTTACTGGTAGGTTACCCCTTAGGTTTGGGAGCAATTTTTCACTAGTGGTCTATCCCCGTATGCTTGTTCATATGACAGTGGCGCCATAATTTCAAATGTGGCCACAGTCCCAACTACAAATATATTTAAAATACCCGTTAAAGCGGGCGAAGCTTTGTTTTTAAGTGTTATGTCTGTTAGTCTGTGCTATAACTTTACCAAATTGCTCAATAAAGTAAAAGTGACTTCTTATCATCACTTTTATATTCCATATCGAAATAATTTGTATTCACCTGTAAGAATATCGTTTAGAAATTCACTTCCTTTATAAAAATTAACCCATCATCCTTTTTGTAATTGCAGGCCTGACAGACAGGTGTCTCACAACACGTTTTAGTTTTGCTTTGATTCTTCAATACCAAAACAAGGTTGTTACAAACATAAGACTTGAAGATTTTTTAAGGGATTATTTTTACTTGGATCTCAAAAAAAAGACCACGATTGCGATTTTTTTATTTTATATTCTTTTGTGCTACTATTTTGCACATATTTTAGTAAATATTTTAAGGCATCCGTAGTAATTTTTATGTTGAATGCCTATGTGATATAGCTGTTGCCACGGATCACCTCATTTTTTGATGGGTAAAAATGAGGCGATCCGTGGCAACAGCTATATCACATAGGCGCGGTGACCATGATAAATCAAGAACGGTTTATCTGCAATGGAAAAACAAATGTGGCCTACGCGATAACACAAACCGGGTCACAAACGCAAACATGCAATTGTAATTATCCACGCATACATATGCCCGCGATCTCGCCAACATTGAAACACCCCGGTAATTAAGTGAACGTTTTAAGTTGGGTCAATAAAAAAATGACACTGATATTCACTAGACAACACACAACACGTTCCATGGCGACATGATTGGGAACTCTTGTGAAATGGAAAAACTCACTCTCTTCTAGCATATGAACAATACACTAACAATTAAGTACCAGATTCACGATCCGCGCTAGATAATTGAGGAATTCGCGAGTATGCGAATGGCCACACGGTTATAAAACCGTATTTATACACGCTTAGTATATTCATGCTTGCACACGCAACGAAAACGTTAAAATGCAAACGCTCGAGCCGTTCGCCATCATCCACGCACACTTGTGCCCGCTATCTTACAAACAGAATGCCGCCCCGGTGACTAAGTGAACGTTTTAGCACTTTTAAATGTACAAACGCGGTCTCAAGAGCGAACCTACAAACAGCCGTGTTCGCGTCACAGAAAACATCTTCAGCATTCAACTTGTGTAAAATCTCTAATGGTTTCGAAGGTAGTTAGGATATCCAAACCAGGTACGCTACTGTCGTCACGTTTTTTTTTTGTGGCTCTACCCAGTCAAACTAGTCCGGAACCGGTTCGGACTTCCAGCATGAATTCCAGCTCAAATGCATCAACCGATAGAGTCGGAATCGGTTGTTTTCTTTGAACAAGATTCCATACTGAATCCATTCAGGATTTCGAACTGGTTCCGGAATGGATTTGACGGATAGGTTGGGATAGGTTGATGTGGCGGCACTAGTGTTTAACGTATATTAATTCAAATGTTTACACACGTTTTTTAAATATTTCTGCTCGATCATGGATGTCTGTTCTCTGTGTTCGCGTGATCATGAATCGGTTACGTCCTGAAGTCCCTATTCTAGGCCCTAATAGCATAGCACAGTGGGACGAGCCCGGACTTAAGTCCAGATATGAAGGTCACGCGATATCTTCACCAATATTTTTCTTGTGTTGACTTATGTGTTGGAGATAATTTGGCGAAATTTTAGACTATTTGGATGAAAAATGAATTTTTCACAGTTTTTAGAAGGGCGTAACTCCAGGGTTTGTTACATAATTTGCTCACAGCGACTTTATCCGGTTATTTAAGTTTTTCGAAGAAACAATTGTTTTTATGGCATAGGTTGCTTCGGCAAAATGAGTCGTTTTATTAAATTACATCGTAAAATTACCACAAATGAGTTACTAGTTTGTTTATGCATTGTGTAAATAGCTGTTTGTCGTGATAATTAACAAAGTACGAACTTCTAAAGCCATAACAACTACGACGCCTGCGAATGCCCGCTATCGCACTATACTCATTCGAAAGCTTTTAATTTTCTCTTTCACATGAGCCCATGGTAATTTTGTGAAAACTTGCGATAAGCAATCAAAATTTAGAAAAACTGCAAATGGAGACGCGTGGTCATTATTTCAATAAATAGTTTAAAGCCAGAATAATGACATGAAGACATGCACAGCTTTCAAATAATATTGATTGGATGATCCACGAAGCTTGTATCCATTCCATGAAGCAGAAAATATCGGATGAACCATCATCAGAATCAGACAGAGATTAAATAAATTATGCTTAAATTTTTAAATATGTGAATAAAATTAAGAATTTTTATCGACATTAAATCAAACTGTGTGTTTGAATTATCGGTTGCTCAAACTTTTGTAGATAAATTGGTTCAGTATCCCAGAATAACCCAAGTGAATTAAAATCTGTTTGAATATATCACACGTGATGTGAGATTAAGCCATACTCATTTCAATACTTCTCTAGTGGATGCGAGTAGACTTACGGTCGAGCTTACGGTAGCTCCGAAATACTTTATTATAAAACAATTACTTAATTCCAGTAGCCAAAAAAATCTGAAACATTCACATGGGTAAAAAATTCGAACCATGACGAACACAAAATTATGTGTGAACCAAATTATTGATTAGTGAAGCTATTTTTGCTTACCAATTCATGTCAAAAATAAATTCAACGTTCCAAAGTTATTCAAAATCATATTACTTGAATCATTAAGCAATTGAGATGGAAATTAACTCTTATGAATATCAAACATAATTGCGGAGTACAAAAATTAACATAAAAACTTCGAACCTTAACGATAATTATTTTTAGCCTCCCTAACAAGATGTTTTTTTCTAATATGTTTTAATATCAAAAAGAAATGCAATGTACAAATATAACTACAAAAAAAATTATTAAATGCTACGGCAAAATAATTATTTTTGAGCCACCCTAATGAGAAGGGATTTTTTCTAATGTTTTAATATTAAAAACAAATTCAGCGCACGATCATTACAATTCAACAATTTTATGAAGGAATGAAAACATCAAAATATTTTTTTATTTTTGAGTCACTCTAATGAGTGATTTCTTTTTTTACACGTTTTAATATCAAAAACTAATCTAGTGCACAACAGTTACTTTTAAAATAATTTATGAACCGTTTCGTTAAAGAACTGTTTTTGAGCCACCCTAATGAACGGTAAATGTTCATTTTTAATGTATTTTGGTATCAAAAACGAATTGTACGTACCAAAATTACATAAAACTCTCCTACTCGAACTGATACGACATAGTTTTGACTTTAGTCCACCTTTTGCTCTAAGTCGAGCCACTGTGCACAGGTCCAATGCCTTCAGGTGGACCACACAAAAAATGACGCTCATATCCACTAAACATGACATTCCATGGCGATAAAAAACGAATTTATACACGCGAAGTCACGTACACGCCACAAACATAAAAACATAAAAATGCTTGAGCCCTTCGCGATCATCCATGCACCCGCGCTCTCGCAGACGTTTCAGAATAATAAATTTATATAGATTTTCAAACGCGGTCTCTGGCGTGAACTTACCAACTCCCGAACCCACTCCCAAAAGTCTAGTCTCGCTACCAGAAGTCTAGGTCCATGCCTTCAGTTGGATCAATTAAAAACAAGAACGCTCTCATATCCACTAGACAACACCGGGAACTCTAGTGATATGGGGTAACTCACTCCCTGTCATAATCTGATCCGTACACCAAAAATTAAATATCAGAATGACGATCCGCGTGACCATCCAAGAACACACGCGTTATAAAATCGAATTTTAGGGGACGGGCATAGCGTAGTTGGTAAATCATTTGCCCTGTACACAGCTCACCTGGGTTCGATTCCCAACCCCGCACATAGAGGGTTAAAGATTTTTCTTAAGACATTTTTCTAACCCGAAGAGGCGAATGACCTTAAGGTTTAAACCTCTATAATCGAAACAACAAAAAATCGAATTTATATCCGTGATGTAACATACACGCGAGCACATGACTCAAACACGTTAACATACGAACGCTTAAGCCCTTCGCGATCATCAATGCACACTAGAGTGCCTAGAAAAATAATGGATTTATGAAAACCCAATCGGCCCACCCCTGAGTCGATTCCTGGTCCTACCAGGAGTACTTGTTCCAAATTTGAAGCAAATTGGACAAGTCTAGCTACCGGACCAACGTGCCTGAAGTTTGTATGTGTGTTTGTATTTTTCGACAATTTGCATGAAGCAAACCCACTAGCTTGCAATTTTATTGCTAGGTGGCACTGTATACATTGTTTTATTACTGTACAAAGTGAAAATAAGAAAGATAATTGAATTGTCTATAATTATTGTGAAATAATGGTTAGATTTAGCTGAATAGTATGTTTGGAAGAATTGTAGTACATAATACGAGTTATGTTTTGGTTAGAAAATTTTAGTTCCACATGTGACCGCATAGATGGCGCCAACACAAACTTTTCTTAGAAGAAAGATAGAATATCAAGATGTTTGGAAGAGTTACTGTAAAATCCCTGCCGCATAACTTTGTAGAAGACACTTAATTTCTATCTCTCGCTGTTACGTTTTGAACACTTACAATTTAACTATTGTAATTGTAGCACATTTTGCTAAAAAATTCCTCTACAAAATGGTTCCAATAGAAAAACTACTTATTTTCGATATTCTTGCATTAAAAGGTTTAAGGTCTGGTGTAGCGTGCAAATAATCGACTATTTTATCCGTTTGATTGTTGGTATTAACCTCTAGAATAGTCTCCCGCAATCTCGGTGGTCACACTGAATTTCTTTTGTTTTAAACAACTATGTATTTCCGCTCGTATAGGTAATACAAATAACACACGCAGATTTCAACAATTTTCGAAAAACTGACAGCGATAAAAATGCAGTGTAAACAATACACTATAAACTACTTCTACCCAAATTTTCAACGGAAAATACCCAGTGGGTCATTTTGTACAGCTTTTTTTCCGTGATGCAATTTAATGTGGAACACCCTTTCATAGCGTTTTTCTCAAAGCCGCGTTTTTCAATTTAGCAAACATGATAACTCAAAAACTAAAGAACGAATTGATTTGATTTTTTTATGAGAATGTACACTATGTGTAGCCTGTCGATGAAAAACAAAACATCGAAAAAATTCTATTATTTTGAGGAAAACGAGCGAATTTTACAATAAAATATAATATTTTACAGTTTTCATTAAGCCATTTTCCAAAATTCAACCTTTTTGTATTTTTTTTTTGGTTCACCGAGTAACTACAGGTCTAAGTATTTTACAATTCTTATTGAATTTACTTTGTCAGACAATTTTAACAAGAGTTATTGCGCTCGCCGCGGCGCTCCTCGACGTGGAAATGGTTGGACGTCTACTCTTGGAACGCTCGTATGTGTGGCTCTGCGTGACTGAAAATATATTTTTTCGTATACTATGCATGTATAAATAGATCTTGATATTACACAAAAAGTCCATTGTTGCCTTGCCTTCAAAACCGTAAAACAAAACAAACTTTCAGCTTGAGTGCTTTACACCAGACGCTCCCCTTAATAATGTATGTCATAGTAACACTACCATACATTATACAGATGGTTACCCATCCCAACCCAGAAATACAAGTGGGACAGATACATGGTCACTTGCAGTAAGGCAACCACCTCCTTAAATCTATAGCAAAGATCGTGGCGCAAGCCCATGCCATACCGTCGGAATTGAAGTGTCCTTGGTACCGGAAGGAGCTCTGCGATATTACAAAGTCACCAATACCCATACTAGGCCCAACTACTACTGTACTAAGCCGAATCTCGGGTTAAAATGTCAGATAATCTTTTTGGTGTTCCTGGATGCGCTGGAAGCTCCATGTTTCCTCTCAAATTTCTAAAACTAAGAACTGTTTGTTTCGGTTTCGGTTGTCAGAGCTTTCTCGGGCGGCCTCTCAAGAGCAAATTCCTTTACAAGGAATCTTTTCTGTCTGTAATTTTCAAGAGCAGCCACAATGCAGACCTTACATAGGGATCGTCAGAGTCACACTCTTCCTGAGCCAAGAGAATATAACTAAATATTTCTCATGATGAGTTGCGTAGCTCTTTTTAGTATTTTAGCAAGAGTGCGTATTTCAGGAAAGGTTTCAGATTCCTCGCTATTTGTACGCGGGGCATGGCAGAAGATCATGTAGACTCTCTCCACAATATGCGCACTTTTCAGCTTTCCCATGAAAATCTCAAAATTATGATTCTCTGTGCAATTGTTACACCGTGCTTTGTTTCTGCAATGGCCCATTTGCTTATATTTAGCGCAATGCATGACGCGATGTTAAAATAGCCGAACAGTCGACGATCTTTGTCGAAGAAAGGTAAAGCGCCAAAGATAACCCGATACAAGTTCGAAGGGACACAATTTGGTTCCGTCCAGTGCGCTTGTCAAAAAAAATTACGCTCTATGGATCAATGGGGCCTTGAAATTACCAACCCCATGCATCAATAGATCCATACATGACAAACTCGAATCGGTGACCACATTGCCGATCTCAACTTTGTGAGCAGGCATGTAAACGCGGTTGTGGTTCATAAACGACTTGTCGCTAGTAACGTGATTTGCTTTCCTAAAGACAATACTACAACTACGAGCCTATCTGGGTGAACTTTCGATACTTAGCGGATTATCTTTGATCCTTTTGACGTAGGACTACGTCTTTGTTTTCGATATGGGGGTGCACTCTGCAAATTCTACCAAAATGGTATGTAACGAAAAGTGGTCCAATTTTAAACGCTTATAATTCAGCCATCTCACGATAAATTTTCAAATTTTTTGCACATATCGCCCCGAAATACTTCTAAGAATAGATTCCAATAGATAAATCCAAAGATTTTTGATATCATAGCATTAAAAAATTAAATAATATACAACCTTGTCAAAATATCGCGCATTAACACACAGAAGATAGCGCTTCCCAAGCCCTGTACGACGGATTGGGGTACCTAGCGCGCAACGCTTCTATGAATGACGTCATCATCGACTATTTAAAGAACGGACTTGGCCAGACACGCTCAGTTCCCTGTTGAACGGCTGGCGAAGCAGATCACTGAGCTGTGTTTTTGTGTGCCGCTGTAATGTTGCCAGTAAATTTTTGGTTTAATTTGCACATGTATTTGCTATTTGCGCTTGAAATAAAGTAATGTAGTGGTAGTAATAAGCTTCCCATTTTGGTTTAAACGCAAGGACAGTTTTTAAAACAGGATTTGATTAATTAGTTTAGCTCATCTAAGCAATTTTATCAATTCTGTAATTTAAAAGGAATTTTACGGAACTTGGTGAATTTGGCCCCACTTGCAACTGGTATAATCAACCTGCACAAAGTGTTGCATAACGCATGGCTGTTTTTTGGAACAAAATCATTCAGCCCTTCGCTATGCAAAATCACGATATTATGACAGATGGGCTAAGCGCGGCCGTTCCTTTCAATCGGGAAAGGCCGCGTGGAATTTTGGTGAAACGCGCTAATAGTGTCGTGGTGGTACTAGTTGTCTCTTTCGCTCTACTCATCATCATCAGCGTTGACTCATTTTGCATTGTACGCTTGGTCAATGTGTTGGTAGATAGGGGAACTGGCGGTAAAATGAACACGTTAAGCAAAGTCATTATTTTCTAACTAATAAGTGAATGAGATATTACAATCACCTTATGTTTCTTGTTAGACATGTTTTGTACATATCTGGTAAAAATACTTCGTCATAAACAAATTTTTTCAAACATGATTCTTGATTTGTAAACATGTCCAAAAATGAGACATGTTTATAGCGAGTGGGTAAAATGAACATGTGGCGGTGGTAAAATGAACAGCTTCTGGTGACCTGCAAAATGTCCTATATGTATGCAATGCGCAGCGTTGGAAAGCATTTTCCGATCAATGCTAATATCCCAACAAATCATGAGCTTTGCATACACACAGGGCATTTTGCAGGCAAAAAAATGTCACGGAAGAATTGAATTTTCATGACGTAATATTAACCATTTTACAATCCTGTGGCATCGAAACACATCTACAAACTTGGGGTTAACCATAGGTGTTTGAACTTTTAGGATCTGTTTGAGAGCAACTAGAAAGCTTGTTCTATACATTCTAGATGTGATTATATTGTCTAAAATTTGATTTTTCTTCACCGGTCCGGGTGTTTTTCCCACACACTAAATACTAAGAAAATAAATATTTTACATTAAGTAGTATAGTCCTACGTCTACAGTTCGTGCAACCCCATAGGGCTGCCCCTTGTAGTTTTTATCATCAGCTGGGTCTTTTCAGGAGAGTCTAGTTTTTGCAGGGGCTAGAAGAGAAAGAAATTATCAAAGGTATATTAAATTGAAAGGTAAGTCAGAGGATAACAAAGTAAAAATGTTACCTCTCTTCACTCGATGCATGACTGGATGCTACCGAGTTTCTTAACAACTGACACTAATAATGTGTAAAAACCTTTATCAGCAATAGATTATAAAACATCTTTGTTTCGTGTGCAAAAAGGTGGGTGGGTAATATATGGGACACAAGCTGGATATCGTGACGGTACTGGACTGGTGATTCAAATCTAAACTAAACCGTAATCAATAATCAAATTATCTTCTCAGTATATTGGTCTTGATATACAGTCTCCTGAATAGATGCTCGCTTTGTGGTCTTCAATGTGGGTTGCAAAAAGTGTTGTTAAAGCTCGAAAATTACACTTGTGAGAAATCATCAAGTTTCAGAAATTGTTGAAACCAAATGTTTTAGTAATGCATCGAACGACAAGATCTGGTGTCAATTCGAATTGTTTAAATTTTGTTTTGAAAAACTCAATTTAAAAACGTGGAGTGTTTGGCAGAGCATATTATTCAGCATTGTTCTGTGCCGCTCAATTTCGGCTATGAATTTTTCCGTAATCCGTTTTTTCGGTTTAGTTAGACGTACCATTGCGCTTCTCTGACTAGCAGCAAAGAAGCACTAGCCAGCCTCGCTGTGGAGGATAAGCCGAGCAAGCATTTTGATCTCTTCAGCTAAATGCCCACTAGAGTGAAGCAGGTAGGATAACGGTATCGTTCGGATATCAGACGCCGTTGCCTTCCGCGATTTTTTATGAGGTGCTTCGTGGTGGATTCGTTCCCACAGTAGCTAGGGGGTGCCAAAAAAGAAGTGATGCAGGATTCCGTGTAGGAGTAAAAAAACAAAACTAAAAAGTTAGAACTATTCGTCGTATGAGATCCGCTCAGAGAACTCGACATGAAACCCGGAGTTAAGGAAGTTGTCATTGTCATTTATTAGTTGACACTCTGGCAGACTGTTATTCACCCATCTAGACCCTGTCAAGATGAGGACCTATTAAGCTCAATTGTTTGTATATGCTATACCGCATAGCACACCAGTTTCGCCCACAAGCGGGAGCCGATTGTTAACCAGTTCCACTAGTTTCAGATACATTGCCTAGAGGATAGTCGGAGGTGGAAAATTAAGAGATAGTAGAGAGGTATTGGTTTCCCCGCTGTTCTCTTTTTGAGTTTCTCTAGTGTCAATTTTAATAAGGTTACCTTGAATGCTTCTCAATTCAGATTGACATGTTTAGAGATACTATACACTATAGGAATATTCACCATCGAACACTAGTGCAGTATCCTCGCCATTCCCAGTGTGTTCAAAAGCTAGTGTTTTGGACCGATGCACCACTAGCGCGGGTAAGATTTTCCCACTCAAAATTGAACCGTTTGGCACATCATGATTAATTACTTGTCAAATAAAAGCGAACACTTTCGCCACCGGAGTGTCGTAAGCGTTGTGTATTTAGTGCACATACCGTGCAAATATTTGAATCATCCCACGTTCGGGCACATTAACGGTATCTATTTTCCATGTGTATCCTATAGTAGTTTAAAGGTAGAATTATGTATATAGCACAGCACTACATTCGTGTTTCATTTTAATTCCAGTAATGCTCCATGCTAGCTTATTCCACTGAAAAAGGGTTTCAATCGCAATGTTAAACACTCACTTCCTGTCATTTAGCACTACAAATTGATATGTACGACTCCATCTGTATCCTCTTCAATTCCGATTTCGACAGGATCAATTACATAACATAGCAACAATACATGCATCGCCGACCGACATTTATTTTTTGGAGGATCCATTTCCGCTCGGATCTACTTACGCA
This sequence comes from Topomyia yanbarensis, assembly GCF_030247195.1. NCBI lineage: Eukaryota > Metazoa > Arthropoda > Insecta > Diptera > Culicidae > Topomyia > Topomyia yanbarensis. The sequence continues at coordinate 12,412,629 of NC_080670.1, read as the reverse complement.
ATCTGATTTGATATAAAACTCGTCGTCGTCATTTTCACTAAGATTGGTTCCTAGCAGTATATTGGCAACACTTTGGCGTCTCTTGAAGGATGAACTGATCGTTCGGTTCGACTCGCCGGACGCGTGTAAATACATGCTTTTGCAGAGTTCTGGCTCTAGTCTGCACACCAAGTGACCACCAGGATAGAACCAGAAAGGATCACCTGCTCCTGCGGAACTAACGTGCACCGAGGAAAGACTAGTACTAAACGCCACCGATCGCTTCCCCGATCGTAGGTTAATATTTGTCTGCCAATGTGCAATTGCACAATTTTACCGCTCTGTATCGAATCGTTAGCATCATCGACTTAACTGCAGTTGACCAATAAATACATTTCTCAATTTTATTAATAAATTATTTTATTCTGATTTTTGCACGAAACGTCTCTCATTAACATAAGCATCGTAGGATTGACTTACCAATCGGTAATTTTTTTTTTGTCACTTGATTAATCACACAAGTACACTCACTCATAGGTGGGAAAATATTTCGATCGCGCTTTTTTTGATTTATTACTGTTTGACAAGGTCTTATTTACAGTAATGTTCGCTGCTATTAGTGGAAAAAGTTAGCCTGGCTGGTTTTCCGACTCAGTTATAATATTATACGAATTATGCTTGGATTTGCACTGCGATAAATATCAATCTCACTGTACCTTTCGCACCAAAAAAAAAAACAATTCATCCGCATATATTCATATCTTACTTGATGTTGAAAAATTCGCTGCTCCTTTGGTAGTTGAACATCAAAGTCCGATCCAGTCATATTGGCTGCCAGTAGATCAATACACGACGAACTGTTATATAGATGTTCGCCGTCCGCCAAGTTCAGGTTCGATTATTCACACGAGATGGAAAATGCGCCAGAGCACGGATGAGACGTGATCGCGCGTATGACCACCGCCACAGCACCGGTCTCAGAGGTAAATCGAGAGTGATTCCGCTGGGTCGTACTAAGTACAAGCGAAGCTAACAAAAGACGAATCGCGCTGATGGTCACGGCACTGCGGGAAGTATGACGTTTTTCCGAAGACACATTTTGGCTTGAAACTCGATAGGTAGTGAAATTGCTTTCCGAACTCACTCTCAGCTGAATTGAATAACAGTCGTTTACGTCGATGGAAGTTTGCTAAACGACTCAATGATTTTCTGAAAATGTTAATTATGCTACGCAATGAATGTTGCGGTGCTTGGTGAATCAACTTACATTTTTGTGCGGTTTACTAAATTTCTAAACGAACACAACGCCGCGACGCACTGTTAATGGAATTGCTTGTCGTCCGGAAACAAAATTCTTAAGAGCATTTTTCGGCAATGCGTGCTTCGCTTACAGAGTGGGTTGACGTAAGAAGTAGGTGAAAGGGTACCCCGATTTTCAACATCAATCTGTAAATGGTAATCATCAATATACATTTCGGGACGGGATGAAGTTAAATTAGTTATGGAATTTGCGCTTCGACTTTGTCTCATCAGAATCCGACACTAGCTTAGGAGCTAGCGTCTTTGCGGGACATCACGCACGGCTAGGGGTTTGCTCAGAAACACAGTGTTTTTGTATTTTTGGAGCTAGCGTCAATCCGGCGCTAGCTTAGCCCTGTTACTAAGCTAGTGTCGGATTCCGATGAGACGAAGTTGATAGAAAATTTCATAACTAATTTAGTTATAGGTTTTGTGCTCTTCACGCGCAAAGACGGTTTTAAACAACTTTTTCCTTAATGGAGAAAAAGATGCCGAGGTCTGTCCACTAGTTATAGGTGGAGCGTAGCTTCCGGTTGACTGGTGCTCCAATGACCCGTTGCTGGATGTTCAACACAATCTACTCGAACTAGTCCCCGGCGGTGGATATAACCTACTCACGAGCTTCTCGGTAGGGTATCGAGATCGGTCTGGCGATTCCGGTGGAGCCTGGCGTTCGGTTTGCTGCCGCCCCGATGCTTCGGACGATGGCAGAGTAATGCACTAACGACCCGAACGACCATTAGGCGAAACGTTGTTGTCAACTTCGTCCGTATCCGCTATGAGTTCAACGCAGCAGCCCATGCCACAATTCAGTTTTGAGGATGTCGTTCCCGCTAAGAGACGTCTTCGGCATGATCTTAGCTAGTACGTTACTTGTCCTCGCAGCCTTCTCACATACATAGTCAACATGGCTGTTGTAATTTAACCGATCGTCGACCATCATAGCCAGATGCTTCAGCGTACGCATCGATGGAATTGAGTGTTTGCCGACGCTGATCACGACATGCTGGATTATTTTTTCGGTTGCCTCCGTCTTGTTGTGAGTCAGCTGCAACTTGACATCAGCCATCTAGGTTTCCACGGTGCGCATTGTCTCTGCCGGCAACATCTCCACTTCCTTGGGGCTCTCACCGGTTATCGTCAGGACAACGTCATCTGCAAAGCCGTTGTACATTATGTTCCAGAGCGTTGGGCCGAGTATGGAACTCTGAGATGCTTCCGACGAGACTCTAATCGACCTCTGCCCCATGTTCGTCTCGTAGATCATTACTCGATTCTGAAAGTAACTTTTCAGAAGCTTGCACAAATAGTCCGGGATCCTCATTCTGTGCAGCACTACGGCAATGGCCACCCAGCTCGCGCTGTTGAACGCGTTCTTAATGTCCATCGTTACCAAGGCGCAGTAGCGGTTACCGCTTCTCCTTTGCTTCGATATTTTCTCACCGCTCCCCTGTGCGAATTGCGTCCACTGTCGTTCTTACTTTCAGCGTAGTTCTTCAGCCTGTTGACCTTCTCCAGAAGTTTATCAGGAGTATCTATCAGGCATATAGGCCGATATGATGCTGGATCTACTAGTGGTTCCCCTGGTTTTGACAGTAATACCAGCTGCTAAATTTTCCATCTATACGGAAAAAAGCCTTCGTCGAGGGATTTCTGTATAACTATCCTGAATGTCTGGAAACGCCAGGAACGCGGTCTCAGTGCCACGTTGGGGATACCATCCGGACTGGGAGCTTTCTTAGCTTTTAGCCCTTTTTTTAAGGAGCTCGTCGTTAAAGACTCAATTGTCACCGGTATTTCCACCGTCCGCATCAACGTACGGTGTAGGCGGCCTTGCGGTTGGGTCGTGCTTCGGAAAAAGCCTCTGTCATTGCTCATTTGTATGCGACCAGGAAATTTGTTGTTGTTAGTTGTATGTTAGTCTTTTTGATATGTAGTCTTCGTCCTATCAATGCCGGAGTTCCAGTTTTGGGACGGAGTGATTTTAGTGACGCTACTTTCGCCTTCGCAGCTGTCAATGCAATATGAATATATAGGAAAACACCCCGCGGAAATATGAAATACATGCGTAAAATCTCGCAGGCATCCACGAATACGTACAGAAGTAGGTCTTTTATTTCCGATGGCGCAATTCCTGGCAAGTAACATAGAGGGATTCGTATTTGCAGAAGATCTTCGAACAGACCAGCTCACACTCTCCAGCGCTTCAAAAGATCTGCTTCGTCATCAAAGCGGAATGTTGATTCGTTTGCCAGATGTCTTGAATAATTGTCCGTCCGTGAATCGTAAAATTAGGCAGTAACCTAAGAGGATCGTACCTCGTAGATACTTCGCTTTGTTGAGACGGCAGTCGCAACGTGCACCCAGCTTGAATACAAAATACATCGTCTTTAGCTAGCCAGGACATTACTAGCACTCGTTCAACTCTATCTCAAAGTTGTTGAGCTTCTCTGATGGGGTTTCTTTTCCTCTTGTCCACCGACCAGTCGTAGGACTACAGTTGAATTGAATAGCTAACTGGTTATTGTGAAGCTGCTCCTTTGGTGTTCAAATGCGACTTCCTTGGCTACCATTATCGCCTCATTTTTAGTGTCAAAACTGCCCAGATTGTCGTGTACATAAATACGACATTGGATACATCGGCTGGCCATGCAAATTGGCGAGTGTGTTCACTGGCCTTAATATTTTTGATGAACTGGGTAGACTACGCAGAACAAGATGACCCGAACGTGGATACGTTCGTAATATACACTCGAGTCTGTTGAAATGAAAATTTTCGCGCATGTCGCCTTCAATTGTAACCTTCCGTCCGTAGAACCCATTGTTGGAACAGCTGGAAGTGAAGCAACTAGGTCCGGTTCTTTAAGCAGTATAGTATTTAGTAAAGCACAATTCACTTTGGTAACCGCGGACTGTGTGCCTGACCGCAGTGAACGATCGCGCTTAGATGCAGAATGGTGTAGGGATTTTTTCGTTAGAGTTGGTTAGCTTAAGTATACCTGAGTTACGGTTTCAAAACTCTTGACCATTCAGAAGCGTAGGTGATCGTACTGACAAGCCAGTTCGTCGTATTGCTGTTTGCTGGGGAAGTACCAAAGAATGGGCAGTCCTGACATCGTAAAGATTGTACTTCGAGCTACCTTCGTCGCCGGATATCTCGTATATGATCTGTTGAGAATCCGCTTCCACTCGAACGATTCTTTTCCACTATATTCATTACGTTGGCATGTATGTATCCTTGGCAATGTGCTAACAGTGTCATATGTCCTCTATAGAGAATTTTTTTCCGTTTGGCTACATGGCTAGAGAGCTTTAATTTCCACAAGGATGCTACCAATTAGCTCATTTGAATGTTTCGATAACGAAGCATCTGACCTGGTGACGAACTTTGTAGAATTTTTTTAAACACGCAGCTACTCGTCACATTCACTACGCATGCCACATAAAAAACTGTTGAACGTGATATTCTGCGCCAGCAAATATCGTTACAAACCGTTTCAACATACAACAGAGCTTCCTTTTATGCACACCATCAATACGTGGCGCTAGTAACATTACCGAGATTTCCCTATATGAATGCATCGACGTACAGCGATCCGATTGGAATGCACTATCAGCTGGTTTGCTGTCATTCTGCTTTTAGCCGACTCCGGTGTCTGTTCCTAGTTTGGGGCGAAACAATATTATTATTAAATAATTTCCAACAAATTTGTGATACAAGAGGATTTGAAGGCTTCAAGGAACGATGTTGCATTTAAGACTACTGTTGATGACGCTTTTGTCCATCCATCTAACTCTTGATCTTGTTAGCGCCGTGAAGGCGTCCGACAAATACTCCAAGAAAGCCAACACTCTGCCAGACTCGGAAATATACGAGCCGGACTTCCGAAACATTCAGCGCCCATTCCGAATGGCTAAACTCAACCTGGTTTGGTCGAAGGCTCAGCATGTAAGTACAATTTTTATTAATTTTTTTTCGAAATCACTATATCTTACAAAAGATGGTCTAGAAGAATGGCGTCACTGGCTATTATTATAATTCCATTTTTCCATGAATGAAGCTGCGATATTAGGTTTATAATATGTGTGCGTATCACAGATTCACCACACAAACAATATTTATTGAAATTTGGTTTATTTCTGAGAAATTGGATCAAATGCTAAGCAGAAGCTAACAATAACATCAATTGCAGCGCCTCACGGAGCCGAAGCTGAAATCCCTGTACACGGAACTGAAAATTCATGATAAAGAAGAAATCACCTGGAAACAGCTCAACTCCCAGCATAAGGATAAGGAAGGGCTTAAAGAGGCGGAATTGCGAAAAAAGTTAATTGGAATCATGAGCACCTACGGTTTGCTGGAGCACTTTGACGAGACCCAGGACCCGGAAAAATACAAACACTACAAAGCGTACTCCGGCAAAGTGGACAGCTATAAGAACAAGAGTCTGTTTAAAGATAAAAAACTAAACAAGCTATGGGAAAAGGCAGAGACTTCGGGCTTCACAAAAGAGGAACTGGATGCGCTCAAGGAAGAGTTCGAGCACCACCAGGAAAAGATTGATGTGTACTACAATCTGCTGGAACAGCTGGGCGATGACGACGGTAAAAGTGGTAATGTCCACGAGAATGCAGTGAATGAGGAGGAACATGACCGGTTCAATGAGATTGCCACGGCTGAGGAGGATAGCAACGATGTTAGGGCGCAGCAGAGTGGCGAGAGCAAGCAGAATGCGTTTCTGCACAAATCCAACCAGCTGCGAGATAAACATCGAGAAATCCGGGACAATTTCGATCGATTGGACAGGATAGCTTCGAAAGGACCAAACAGTCAGGATTTCATCGAACCGAAAGTGCAGGGACTGTGGCGGGTGGCACTGGCTTCCAACTTTACGGCCAATGAGCTGGCTTCGCTGAAGGTGGAACTGCTGCACTACGAGAGCCGGCTGCTGAAGCTGCGACATATGCACGCGGAGCACGCGCTTAGTATGGAGAAGCACAAACAAGCCAAACATGGCGATAAGGCCGACACGCACAAGATGATGGAGGAGAATATCAAGAAGCAGACGAGGAAGGTGGAGAAGATTCAGGAGGAGGTGGAGAAGCGTATCTTTAAGCATTCAGAACTGTAAAAGACTGGAAAATGATTTTTTCGATGTTGAACAGCTAGGTGTTGTCTTTTTTCCTGTGGAACTGTACTCGAATTGTATTGATGTCTACTATATTTTTGTAACAAACGCGCAACTAATCCATTTTGATGTTAATTTTGTTTAATTAGGAGAAATAAATATCTATTTTCAAAGTTTTTGTTCAATTTGGAAGGTACTTATAGATATTTATGAACGCCCTAAAAACCTCTGGTGGATACTGAACTGAAGTCCAAATAGCAGTTCAACTATCATAATCATCTTTTCTTGCTAATCGTTGACAGCAGGGCTATTTGGCCTACTTCAAGAGTGTGTGTTTTCTAGGATAGTGTTGCATTGCGGCACCTTTTCTTAAGTTTAGAGTCAATTTACAACAGATGATAAAAGACGGTGGGCTGTGGCTGCTTCGTGTTACGCTGAATAAGTCAAAATAGTCGGAGAATTTTGGTTCAATCCAGAGTTTTATCTTGCTGACATCCAAAAACCAGTTACACTAAATATTACATATCTATAGAATCATCCACCTCGAATTATTGATTGGATTTTCGAAGGTTATTAACAACACGATAACAAAATACTTCCTAGCATCTAAACTGTTTATGTACAGTATTTGCAATCTTTCGCCAAACTGCAAGATTCTAATATTTTGCTCGATTAGTAATAATCGTGCTATATTTTACATAATAGCCACTCATGCACGTTTTCTAGAATGTATAGATATTAATCAGCCCCCAATGTGTGACATATGCATCATAGTTAGGAGAAATGTCCCGAGTGCACGCGAGTCCTGCCCAGCTTCCAGCCTAACGGTGGGCAGCACTCGCATCTGCACGTGTCATCAATATAGTATCACTAATTCTACGGTAGTAATAACGATTATAAACTTTTCGCCTCGCGGAAACGACCGTCACCCCGGATAGCGACGAAAAAGAAAAAAAACGTATTATCAGTTACTTGCATTCCACGCAGCTTACGAACTTCGACCGTACTTCCGATGTGGTTTGGAACCTAGCAGCTTCAGTAGATTGTTGTTATTGCTTTCACGCCCACCACCGGTGTTCATAAACAATCGTCCAAAACTTTCTTCATCCGAATCACCCGATTCGGGTCCAGCAACCGTTTTCAGAAGAGCGGCCGTTTTTCGGCGCTGCTGACGCATACGTAAACTTTCCTCTCTGATGTCGTTGAGATCGGGGATTTTCGGGGATCCAACTTCAACAACGCTTTCGGCGTCGTCAGCGTTTGATTTTTCCGATCTAATGGAAAAAATTACTCTTGAATTCAAGAAGTTTGCCTAAAAGACGTATCGATAAAACACTCACTCCACATCATTTTCGCCGGAAGCCGATGACGATGAACCTGTCACATCGGAATCGAGTAGATCCATCATAGTTGCGGGCGGAAGTCGAAAGAGTCGATTCATCGGTTGGTAGTAAGCGGCACTTTGAATCTCGTAGGCGGACCTGTTTCGGATCAGACATTAAGGTTCAAGTTACCTTTTTTAAGCATGTGTTAGAATTGAACGCTTGGTAGTGTGCGTAGGAAAATTTGTGTTCAGCTTTGCCACCGAATTATCCATTTAAACCTTTTTAAAACTCTAAAAGAAGAATATCAGTCGATTTATTAGATCATCACGATTCAATTCATGCAAAATACCTGCTGGAAAAACCATCGGCTTAGCTAAATGGTGCTTTTGAAAAAGTGGCTG